>NC_142930.1:88710286-88727786 GCF_046866305.1 Octopus bimaculoides | reverse complement strand
GATGAACACTGTTTATAGCTTACATTAAGATTTAGAACTTTTACAATAATTATGATTATCAATGGACACTGTTTATAACTTACATTAAGATTTAGAACTTTGACTATAATTATTAGTATCAATGAACACTGTTTATAACTTATATTAAGATTTAGAACTTTTACTATAATTATTATTATTAATATACCCTAAGCCACGTAATATTATATAGATTAATGTTTCAAGCTATATATTAGCATATAAATGTAGAATCATATGAAAAACCATACTGTCCTATTGTAACATAAAACATAAGAGAATCAATTTAATCTAATTTGTATTTGTCAAATCTATATAATATGCAGGATACTGTACGGGAGAGAAACATTGAACAGTAATTACATAAAATAAACTAAAGATTAAAAAAACTTAGCTTCTGTTTTCACTTCCAAGCATTAAGAATGTATAAATATATTCCATATGTATGTGGCTGTGTGGTAAGAAACTTGCTTCCTAACCACATGGTTCCGGGTTTAGTCCCACTGCACAGCACCTTGGGAAAGTGTCTTCTACTAGAGCCTCAGACTAGAGCCTTGTGAGGCGGATTTGGTAGACGGAAACTGAAAGAAGCCCGTCGTATATATATGTGTATGTATGTATGTATTTGTGTGTCTGTGTTTACATCTCCGTAACTTAGCAGTTCGACAAAAAGAGATTGATAGAATAAGTAGTAGGCTTACAAAATATAAGTTCTGGGGTCAATTTGTTCGACTAAAGGCAGTGCTCCAGCATGGCCACAGTCAAATGACTGAAACAAATAAAAGAATATATATAATTTATTGAAGCTGAAAAAAATGTTAAGTTTTTCTAGTATTATTTTTTTCCACTATTTCTTTTAGTACTATTTTATACGTATATATAGATAGATAGATAGATAGATAGATAGATAGATAGATAAATAGACAGACAGGTATTCAATATTTCTTAAAGTTCATTGAATTTCCTTTTTAAATGTTTTTGTTAAGTGCTAAAGAGAACGTCACATACAGATGAAATCAAACTAAAATTAATAAGTCATGTTTTGTATTCTGAAAAATTTTCGATATGATGATTAGGTGTAGTAGAATGATATATAAGAAAATATCAACATGCAGCTTTAAAAGACACTTTTATCATTTCTAGAAATAAAATTATGACCCCTTTTCTTCTTTTATTAAATGATATTATTTTAACTAGGGCAATTATTTATCTATTTTCATGTTTTGTTATAAATGAAAATGTTTTTGTTTTGTTTTTTATTTTGTACCTAGACTTACTGAATGTTCTTGAAATGAGCCATTATTCAAATTTACGTTCTTTTATACATAATTGGTTTTCTATTTACCATTTATTACAGAATGGATTTTTTCAATAGCTTTATTTTTATAACATTCTATAGCTTATTTTTATAACATTGTATATATACAAGGCTTACTGTGCCAAATGTTTCCAAATTAAGTTTGCATGTATATTTATTTTATTGTATCCTTTTTCAGAAAAAAAATGGCAAGAACATTTCTTACATTTAGAATACAAACCAAGGAATTTATAAAGTTTAGAAAAATAATGCAGAAAAAATAGAATTGTCAAATTACAGATGGCAAAAATAATTTTAAAATCTTTGGAAATTTAGTCCAAAGAATTTCAATATATTTGATATCTATACTGTGGAAGCATTCTAAATAGAGTACCAATATTTTAGTACATCAGCTTAAAATGCTAAACATGGCATTAATGGAAAAATTGAATTTCCTTTCTGTAAAAGATTTCACATACTTGGTTAATTTGACAAAAGTTTACAATGATAAAATAAATAAACGCCGGGCCATGATCTTGGCTGATATTAACTGCTTCTTTCTCCTTTTCTCTCCAGCTGCAACTCCTCGGCTTGGAGTGGTCCAAAGTTCCAAAACGAAGATAACGAAAGCACCTCTCCTCACCTCTCCACCTGTGTCATCTCCAACACCGCCTCCCTTGCCTCCCAAGAACTATTTATACAATGAGCTTGGCATTCCAAAACACTACAGCAGTGACTCTGCTCTTGGCTCACCAGATGTCAGCAGTGTCAGTGTTTCTGTGACTACGGATGATATTGACGAATTACCCGAGCTAGATCGGGAAGGACCAATGTCTGAAATAACTGAAGAAGCAGGAAATGGTTAGTTAATGATAATTCTACAAAAGCAATAAAACAAGAATTTCTTTAATGTTATAGATATAGTTTTAACATTTTTATCTCCATCTTGGGTTCTATATATAACCTTAACTATTTAACTTTAGTGAGTCATAGGCATCTAATTTGCTTTGGATACTTGTAGCATATGTTTGTGCCTTCAAAAAATATTTACTAGCACCCTCAAAACTTCCTTTTTATTTCATAAATATTAGCATATATAAGACTAATTATTTCCTAGAAGCTTACAGCAAAACTTTTCCTCATGCTTTACAATATTTTTATTTCTTTACATATCTTTCTAACATTTTTGCTTACTTAACAGTTTTTACAAGAGAAAAGCACATATTTCTATTATAAAATGAACACTACAATATTTTAAAGTTATAACAACCAGTGATATCTTAGTGGTTAAACAACATGTATATTTAAATATATTATGACACTGACACATACACACACACACATATGTATATACATATATATATATATATATATATATATATATATATATATATATATATATATATATATATATCTGTTGTTATTGTTGTTTAGTCCCTGGTCAACCCTGATCAAATGAACCTATGAAATGAGGCACTCAAGTCATCACCCTCCCATCTTTTTAAGGATATCTCATATTATATTATCCATTGCTTCCTTCACTTATTTATGAGTGTAAGATGTTATTTGCAGATTTGGCTACTGCTTCTAGCTTTTGGAGCACTACCTCAAATAGAGTAATTTGTTATGGTGCATTATATATGTCCTTCACTGAGACTAAAATAATTAACACAGAAGAATATTTAACAGATAATGCTGACCAATTCTATCTTAGGTAGGAGATTATCTGGATAATTTACCTTCTAAGACACATATCTATAATCTTTTAACTCCTTCCATTAACGCAGTCAGTATTCAGTTGAATAGAATTTAATGTTTCTAAAGCTTAGCTACTAATTGTCTGATACATCCATGCAAAAAACTTTTCTTCTTTTTAACTGTAGAAAAGGAGTAAGAATTTTAATCAATAAGAATCTCGTAAAAAGGTGCGTTTTATTTAGTTTCCAATTAAAAGAACTTTTGTTGATCTATTCTTAACATTGGCTCCAGGAAAAGTAATTCTGTCTGATTTTGATTGATCACCTGAAATTGGTCGAAGTTTCTAATTTAGTGAATAGCAAGTGTAAATGCAACGCCATTAGTTTGAGAAAATCTGTAAGATTTTGCTGTGAGTTGACTCACTTAATACCTTATAATCCTGACCAGCACAAAGCAGTTTTAAGAATAATGAAATATAATCCATGATTAACACAGTATGATAATTCTAACAAGAATGTTCAGCTGGTCTTTTCTAAATATGGAAAATGTCCACATTGTCAGCCATCATCCAAATGCTATTCCACTATCTATGTCTTTTTTCCCCTCTTTCTTTCTCTTAAATATTCTTAATATATACCAAATCCATTTGGCAATTAACTAACTATAGTTGAAAGATTATTGAAATTAGAGATTTTACATGCTTTTCTTTCTAATCTTTATTTGATATTTTCTACTTATTTACATAAATTTGCTGTTTAAAACTTTTTTTCTCTTTGCAATTAATGAATGTGTGTGTACATGCATATGCACATAAAACAATCTTATTGAGTGATATAAATCAGTGGTTTTTTAGATGTGAAACAAAATTATTGAAACCAAGTAATGAGGGTTAATACCGATTTCAATAATATAGAAACTCAGAGGAAAATTATCTTTCCACATTTCTGTGGAGACTTAAAACACCTGGATTTCAGAGGTACTCAACCATATAAACTTATATATAGTAGGTAGGTTGTGGCTAAATTTTATATATATATATATATATATATATATATATATATATATATCATAGAGGAGATTATAAAGGAAATAAACTAAGATTAATGTTCTGATAATTATAAGACATTGCTGAGAATTAACTTTACAGAATTATCAAATTTAATCAGCTTGTAAAGCTGATTAAATCTTCAACAGAATGTTGTAATTGACCATCGAGATTTCTAGGAATATCTAGAATGGATCCAAATCTGCAGCTTAAATGAAACTAAAAATTTCCCTATGTCTATCATGTGTGTCTGTTTGTGTCGGCGTTCATCCAAAATGTGTTGAGAAAGTTCCAACTAGTAGATCAACAGCGGGAGATTCACTAATGAAATTGCATTGGAAATATGGTTTTTACAGGAAGTCTTTAGTTGTAAACATATGCTATACATCACCTGTAAAGAGATACTTTATGTGCAAGTGCATGTTTATGTGTAATATACATACATGTGTATGTAAGTGTTTGTTTATCATGACGTTAATTGAACAGTAAAAAGAATTTACATTTAAGCAAATCACAAAATGTGTGAACATAACGAGATTATATATAGAAGAACAGTAACTGTGTCCCACTAAGTTCTTATATAATCTTTTATGTCCATACTAAACTATAAAAGCAACTGTAACAGGAAAATTTGTAAATAGGTTCAAAAACATAAACCCTGTATGTATATGTGAGAAAGAAAGAGAAAACTGAAGAGATAAAAACATTATTAATATCAAGTTTCATTTCAATAAATGTTTTAACCACATAATTGTTTAATAAGAGACAAAACTTAAGTATATGATTATAATATTTTGGACTTTAAATATCACCTGTACAGATGAAATATCTGTTTACACCAGCATTACATGTTGTTCTGTTTGACTCTCAATCATGACCAGTACTAGACTGGATTTGAACTAAAAAATGTATTTCCAAACTAAGAAAATGAAACCCTTGTCTACTAAACCACTGAAAGCAAATCAGTCTGGTATGATGTATATATTCAGTAATAAGACATCTGATGATAATCTGATGAAACCAAGTGAATTACGGTACTGAAACAAAAACTGAGGATACTAGTCCAAATTATATAGCTTTATGTATACTTACATTTGTTTATGTGTATGTAAATGCATACATATGTTTGTATGTATATATATAGGTATATGTATGTATATATTTTTCTCTCTCTCATATACATACACATACATAGATACATAAATGTAAATATTTCTGAAAACATATGCATATTGCTTTTTTGAGTATTGGGTTTTCAGACTGTAGGTTCAATTTATGGACTGGGTGATGCATAATATCCTTCATTTCACATTGCTCCAGTTTATTTAGCTGAAATGAGTATCAGTTGAATATTGAGAGACTGCCTACATCTTATGATTATGTAGGCACCTAAAATGATTAATGAAAGCATGGTACATGCTGCCAAGTTACACCTGCTTGTGTGTGATGGCTGTAGGGTTGGGTGAAATCGAGTGTGAGGATGCATTTGTATGTGTGTGTATGGGGCAGGGTAAGTGGGTTCATGTGTGTGCATACATAGACAGATATAAATGTACACATATATGTATATATATAAATATAGGCATGGCTGGATGATGATATATTTACATTCCTTGTTCACATGGTGATCAGACACTCTGCACTTGAAAAAAATATTGAGGTAAAATTTCCTTACAGGTTGATAACATGATGGGTATATCTGGCTATAAGCCACCACCTCAAATAGGTTTCCATCTAATACCTGTTAGTTGGGGAAAAAGCAAATGTTAATGAATGCTGTGATTGTAGCATATGACATTGTTTCTGCAATTTTCTTACCTTGTGACCCTTTTTACCACAGACATGTTTCCTTATGACTTTCTTTCATTGCTATAAAATTTAGTAAGTTATAAACAACTACAACCCATATATGATTGTATGAAACAAGAAAATTATTAATAGCCAACTAAAACTCAGGAAATATAAAACAGTATGGATACAAGACCACAGAAAACTTCACCAATAACAAGAAAAATTATTGTAACAGTAGCTTCATTGAAATAAATGTATTTGTTTCAACACAAATACATCAAACTGTAGCTTGATATTTGTCAGTGATGTCTTTAATATTTTAGCAGTATCTTGACTTTATTGCTGTTAAAACTATAAATTCAGATTCACACACGCACACACACACACAAACACACATATATATAGAAGGAAATGATTGGAAAGTTACCATTGCTAATTCAGGCAATTGCAAGAAACGCTGAAGATTATTTCTGAATGTTCAAGTGGCAGATTAGAATTGTACGATGCCTTTGCAAATTGTTCTTAGGTTTTCTAACAAAATAAAAAATAAAAGAACAATGTTTTCACATTCCATTACTGGAATTAATAGAATTGGGACCCAATCTAATTTCAGTTGCTCATATCTGGTAGAAAATATTGCTGAATTATTTTTCCATACTTATCATGCAGGCATGGTAATATAGTTCAGAAGTTGCTTCCCAACCAGGTTCAGTCTCACTCACAGCACCTTGGGCAAGTGTCTTCTGTTATAGTCCCATGCACACCAAAATCTTGTGATGCAGTTTACAAGACAGAAACTAAAAAATAAGTCTGTCATGTATATGCATGTGTGCACATGCATTTGTGTGTCTGCATCTTTATTTACATTGACACCTCACCAAATATCATGAGCTACCAACAGTGATGATATTTCTCCTGTCAACAAACCATTCTGGCTTTGTGACTTAGAGGACATGCGTGATAAGCGACCTCTTACTTGGAAAACAGGAAGGACATCCAGCTGTAAAAACAATGCCTTAATAACACACTTTGGAAAATAGACATAAAAATGGCCAAATCAGTCTACCAAAATTTTTATTATGATCTTTTCAGTCAAATTAGAAGTCAGACTATTCCCACTGACAAAATTATCCAAGCATGAAAACATTTCTAAGCTGCCATTTTATCCTGTATATTCCATAGGTTTATTTTTTGGTCATGAATACTTCAATTTTACCTTTTAACATTAAGTCCATTGAACTTTTCAGATATATCTGATAAATAGCATATTATCATTATGAAAGAATTCTAAAAGATTTGAATTATTTTCTGATAAAAGTAATTTTACTTCATTTTTTTTAAAGTCTATTAGTAATCTCAGGAGCTTTCCCTTTGACAGCAATTGCACTTCTATATGCAGTAAGTGGCTACTTGCATAAATTTGTGAATATATGGCTATTCAATGTGTTGGTACATAGACCAACATAGTTATTTCATTTCAGATCTAATACCATTAAAAGAGGGTCCACTTTGAGGAAGACATTTTCACCTCTTGTACATCTTTCTAATGACTGACAAAAGTGCCAAGTTCTCAGTAAAACTGCTTTTATATGAATATCTAACAAATATCAACAATTGAGCTGTATTTGTTATATCAGCCTATTTATCCATATGAATCACAAATTTATTACTTTCAGTAATTCATTAATAAGTTGCACAAGTTAGATATTGCTAATTTCTGCAATTCTTCTGCATACCATATCATTTGACAGTGAATTTTTCTTCTTTATTTCATTCACATAGGTTGTATAAGTATCTTGCCAATTAATGAATGGTTTCATAGCTTTTGTAATTAGCTTTTAACGATGTGTTTTTGTAATTTTGAAGATGTCAATAGTGTTTTTAGAAAACTGGTAAAGATTTTATGGCATAAGAAGTGTGAGTGGTATGAAAATATTTAAGTTAGTAAGTTTCATACATTCATTCACCAAATACTCATTACAAATTAAGCAGACTAGATGGGTCTCTCCATGCGTTATAGCAAAATTAATCCATATTGCAAAAGTGATTCACTGTACTCTTTTTGTTGCAGAGAGTTCACCTTTTAAGATTTCACCTTGTGATTTGTATTATTGCATTCAGGTTTTGCAAGAAATAATACTTCAGTTATTGTATTCTTTGACAAATTTAACCATTTATCCACAGAGACATACTTTCAGTTCTCCATAGAAAAAAAAATAATAACTGATATTTTAAAAATAGCAGTAAAGAAATTATTAAAACAATAACTCACTTAAGTTAGTCAAGATGAATATATAAATATTTAAATAATTCAAAACCTTGTTCTTGTATATATTTTATTGAATTAATTTTATGTGATATAAAATTACTCTAGTAACAAGAAACATTGTGTTATTAGTTATTGACCTTTTGAGTAAATTACATATCACAATTAAATTATCACAACAAGTACATACTATAGAGACAGAACTATATATATATTTATATATATATTTATATATATATATATATATATATATATATATATATATATATATATATATATATCTATATATATTCAAATAAAAAAATTATGATGCAAATACTGATCTTATTAATGCTACACAACTGAACATAAGATACTGTGCCAACTATCACAAGACAATATCAGATATGCTACCAATCATTATAAAATCAAAAGTTAATTATAGTAAACTACAAAAAATGAGTATTGATTAAAAAACTTTAGAAGCAAGTGGTTTGTTGCACCATCAACAAATGTTTTTATAGTGTAGCAGCCATTAACTGTCATTGCTCTCAGTGTAAAACTATGAGTTTAGTACAAATTTTGAATAACAATTCAAGAAAGGTAGTAAGGTTAAATGTTGTTCAATTTTTGTTCCATATCTGCGTTTTATATTTTAGAGGCAAATTTATTTGTGTACATATTTGAAGTATATTCTGTTATACACTGATAAAGCTCACAGGTAACAAAAACAATCAAATTTTAGAATTCTACAGGAAAGTTCTGCAATCCTCAGGGGATAATGACTCATAGTTTAAGAACTACTGATGTAATGCTTAATTCCAATTTCATTCTTGATTGCAGTGTTTAGGTCATTTACCACTATCTATATAGTTCATATTATTTTCACTTACAGAAAGACTTTATTCAAATGAATTGTCATTACATATTATCCAGAAAGGGTTGAGAGAATCTGTGCATTGTTTAAGATATATATATATACATAAATTTGACTGAGTTTCAGTGTACTACCAAAATATATCCTATCTCATCGCACAGACCATACATATAAAACTTACAACCTATTTTCTTTTTACCTTAGTATATTTGTACATAATACATACATACATATATACATACATACATACATACATACATACATACATACATATGTACATACGTATGTATGCATCTGCATACATTGTTAACTTATAACTCATTGAGTCTTTTTTTAATGGCACTATTTGTGTTAAAGTTTTTCAGACTTAAGGTATTTGTCCTTCATCAAAATCGAGTTTATTTTATCTTTTAGAGAATTGACCAAGCAGTGGTGGTCATCATTTCAATTTTTATTTTCTTTATCTATTGTTCTTTTATTAGTTTTCATCATTGGACTCTGACCACTTTGGGGTATCACCTTCTAACATATAGTAGATTTCATTGATAGAGCTCTTGCTTTCTGTACTTATTTTGTCAGCTAGTATTTAAGTGGATCTGAGTAGGATTTGAACTCAGAATATAAAAGAGCATAAACAAATACCATAAGGTAATCTGTCCAGTGCTCTACCAATTCTATCCATTACAATTATGATTATATAGTTAGTATATATCTCTTTTATCTCTTTTACTTGTTTCAGTCATTAGACTGCTGTCATGCTGGGGCACTTCCTTGAATTTTCTTTTAGTCAAATGAAATGACCACAGTACTTTTTTTTAAGCCTGGTACTTATTCTATTGGTCTCTTTGGCAAACCACAAAGTATGGGGATGTAAACACACCAACACTGGTTGTCAAATGGTGGTGGGGGACAAAGACAGGCACAAGAACACGCACAAACACACACACATATATATATGACGGGCTTCTTTCTGTTTCCATCTATCAAATCCACACACAAAGCCTTGGTCAGCCTGAAGCTATAACAAAAGACACTTGCCCAAGGTGCCACGCAATAGAACTGAACCTTTCTACAATACAGCCATGTCGGCACGTATGCAACACATGCTTTCACCAACACAGCCATGCCTGTACCTATAATTTTTATCATTTCACAAGTTTTATTACCGCATACATTCATTGTATAACCAAACACTGCTTTAAAGCATTGTGTATGTACAGTTTAGTTTTATTTTTAATTAATATTGTATGTGTTTACAGTTCCCTAATATATGCAGCACCAACTGGTGGTAGTATTTTTATATTTTGTGTGTAATAATCACATAAATTCTTTGACCTTGAGTACATATTAAACTGAATTTCTTGTTATCATGCTTAGTACAGCTATTATCATTAGGGAATTATTTCTATTTCAAATTGGCTCATTTTGGGTTTATGATTCAAGTAATTTCTCTACATCTTTTAAAAAGACATAATGTTATAGCTAGAGTTCACATATTTTCCTATGATGGCCTTTAAAATTATTATTTTTTCTCAGCAAGAAAAAATATCCCATTTTACCTTTTGCTTTATGCTCACTTTATTCAAGACTGAAATCATGCAAGAGCACCATCTTGATGGGTTTAGTTGAATAAAACAACTCCAGTACTTATTTCTTAATTCTAGGATTTATACTGTTGGTCTCTTTTACAGAACCACTAAATTACATGGACTTAAACAAACCAACACTGGCTCTCAAGTGGTGGAGCATAACAAACACACACACACACACATACGGGTCTCCACAGAATTTTTGTTTACCAAATTCCCTGACAAGGTATTTACTCACAAGTCAGCCTGGGGCTATAGTAGAAGACACTTGCCCAAGATGTCATGCAGTGGAACTGAACCCAAAACCACATGGTTGCAAAGCAAATTTCTTAACCACAGAGCCACACCTGAAACATTTTTTTTCCCTGTATTTGCTGGGATTTTGGACTTCAGGCTGAGTTCCCAGTCTATAATTCTGCCAACTCTGTTATGTATAATCTGTTCCAGCTAAGACCAGGCAGCCTGAAATAATGTCATTGATTGTCTCTTCACAATTACCACATATTCAACAGCTACTTTTAATATTCTGTTCTATGATATATATTTTAGTTGTTTTTTTTATAGAAAACACATATTTATAGAGTGATCAATAACCTTTTAGTCTTCATTGTTGCTACTGTTTTTGCTGTTGTTATTTAACCCCAGGCCAGTCTGATTCATCAAAACATTGGATCAAAGGTCTTCCAGCTATGACAAGCCCATCATTTTTTCATTTTTAGATTTTTTGGACATAATATATCCAGATATACATTCTCCACAGTGTTCTTCCATTATTATGATAATATAGTGTGGTTTGAAAGGGATTTGATTGTGATTTGCAGCAGGTTGACCAATTGTAGAAATAATCTCATTTATTTGCTTTTGAGCCACTTTTGACTTCTTCCTTCATTCTCTACTTTACAAAGTATTCCTCAGTATCAACTCTAGATACTTCCCTTGGTCATAATTTCATGATCATCACCCAGTGTTTTAAATGTGGGTTTTGTCTCCGTTAAAGGTGGTAGCAAGATCTACCTCAATGCCATAGCAACTGCCCTGACACACCATTTTGCCTGGTTTGGGGCATCTTCCCTTCTCAAGCCAACCCTCCCAATCTCCTCCTCTACCTGTCCCCTCCACGTTTTCCTTGGTCTACCTCGCATTCGTGGTCCATTCACCTCAAACTCAAGTACTTTCCTCAGAACTTGCTCCTCATCCTTCCTCAACACATGCCCATACCACCACACTCCATTCGCCCTTGCCAAGCCATTCCACCGATTCCTCTAACCCCAGCATCCCCAACAAGTCCTCAGTCCTCCTCTTCTCGAACAGCTTCACACCACACATTTCTCTCACCATTGTTCTCTCCGTCCTTCTCAAAATTGCCATCTCTCTCTCCCTCAGACACCATGTACAGCTCTCACACAACTCCTATAGACCCTTCCTTTCATCTTCAATGAGAACCTTTTCCCATATAACAACTCTCCCCATTCCCTGAACTTCACCCAACTAAGCCTCACTCTTGCTGTCACAGCAGCTTCACAGCCACCACTTACATCCACACTATCTCCAAGGAACATGCAAACCCTCATCCTCGTTTGCTCAAGCATGACTTGCCATAATTTATGGTGTTAATGTTACATTTTAAGTATTTTCTTTTAAGTATTTTTTTTTTATATTTTTACTTATTTCATTTTTTATAGTTGTTTTAATAGTTGTGAAGAATGTATAGATTGTTTCAAATTTTTGTCTTGTTCTTGTTAACCTTAAAATTAGAAAGCTATGTTTGCATTTTCTAACAGTTTGTACCATTTTGCTTTTGTATACCACCAAATACTTAGACAATCTTACAGTACTATTTTCAATAAAATTTTAAATTACATCTCTATAATAATAATAATGGTAATAATAAAAATACTAAAAGTAATATTTATTATTATTATTCCAGTCACCATTTACATTGTGTGTAACAGAATCAATATATCTTAGCAATATTTAATTACTGTGCTAAGTCTTAACATTATCTTTCATCACAACAGGGACAATAAGATACATATTGGAATTATACCAGGATCAATTTAATTTAATAGAATGTTCCTCTACATCCAAAACATGTGTCAATGTAACAAATTACTCTTATCATGATGTTGACAACGATGCTGAATTGAGAATCTGTAGAATGTGAGAGAAAATACTTCTCTGCATTTAGAGATGTATCTTTATGGTATGTTCCAAGCATCTTTCTTGGGTCAATGAAATAAATATCAGTTAAGAACTGGTTCTAATCGAAGTAACTATTTCTTTTGACTATATCATTATTTTTGTTCACTCAGTATCTTGTTGTTCTGCAGGTGTTAGATATCAAGTAGCATCCTAAAAACTTAAGTATCAAGCGCTTTTCTAATGGTTCTTTCTGTGCCAAGCAAATAAGCTTTATGTAAGTTTCAGAAATTCACTTCAGTATGCAACATCTTCAGCCAACAATTTAAACTTCTTGGCAACATTCCTAAGGCTCCTTTTCCAATTGGAATAATGACAATTTTACAGCAATTCTATATTCTCTGGAGTTCATGTTTTAGGTCCTGCTATTTTTTTTATTTTCTAATATTTCTTTTTTTTCTACCGCTCTAGTATCAAACATGCAAGGGTCATTGGTTAAGCAAACATGCTCTTACCTTTTTATTATATATGACAATATGTGCATGTGAATGTTTCATTTGCCTATCCATTATTATCATTATTATTGAGGCAGTGAGTTGGCAGAACCACTAGCAAACTAGGCAAAATGCTTAGTGGCATTTTGTCCATCTTTGTGTTCTGAGTTCATATTCCATTGAGGTTGACTTTGCCTTTCGT
The DNA here is from genome assembly GCF_046866305.1 of Octopus bimaculoides. Taxonomy (NCBI): domain Eukaryota; kingdom Metazoa; phylum Mollusca; class Cephalopoda; order Octopoda; family Octopodidae; genus Octopus; species Octopus bimaculoides. The sequence goes on along the minus strand of NC_142930.1, from coordinate 88,714,391 downwards.
CCTTTTGAGTACTAGGGTCAATGTAATCAACTTAACCTCTCCCCTAAATTACTGACCTTGTGCCAAAAATTGAAACCATTATTATTATTATTATTATTATTATTATTATTATTATTATTATTATTATTATCATCATCATCACCTTTTTTTATACTGTAAAGGTGATTGTTAATAATTATGATGATAATAATGATGGTTTCTGGTTTAAACACAAGGCCAGCAATTTTGAGGGATAAGATTAGTGAGGTTAGTTGATACCAATGACATCAGTACTAGACTGGTACTTTATTTTGACTCGAAAAAGCAATCCATAGTACTTGTATCATGTTAATTGCACACAGATCTCATTGACAAGTTTCTTTCATGCTTTCTTGTCCTCTATCATTGCTGAAACATAATTTTTTTAAGGTTTGTGTACTTCAGAAATTACTACTCATACTTGAGGTCTATCTTTTACTTTGCACTAGCACCTATAGTAATAGTTGTCATACAACTCTAACTTCTCTACACCAACAGTGTCTTACCATCTTGAGTCTGCATTTTTTGATGGTTTCTCTTAATAATGTTACATTTCCATATAAGACACTGTTTGATAAATGTTGCTTCAAGAAACATTTTTCCCCCTCCTTAGCATTTTGGTCTTTATTTCATTTAGTGTGCTTTCTGTTGCTTTCATAAAATGTCCAACAATCATATTTGTATGTCAATATATTGCTACTCTAAATCACTATATTTCAAGGTTATCAGATAGATTTGTTTCCTATATTGCAAACATTTTATTCATTGCTAATCATGCCCATTCAATTTTTACTCTGTTGTCTCCCTTCAAGTTTTCTATCCATGATCCCAGATAACTAGTCATTTACACATTTCAAATTTGGATCCATTGGTGATATAATGTCTTCTTTCATTTGATTGAAAACCATAAACTCAATCTTATCATTGATCTGTAGTCTGCTCTGTTCTGCAGCTTGCTCAACTTCTTGAAGTAGTAGTTGAGCTTTCTTTATAGTATTAGAAGAGCTATATCAGCTGCATAATTTCTATCAGTACTTATACTATAAGTATGCAGAATGATGTCTGCTTTTTTGAGGAGCTATTTGGAAATCTGTTTCTTCCCCATTTAATGTTGCATTTCATAATGAGTCCAAGACTACACTGAACAAGAAGAGTGTCAACTTGTAGTACCCCTACCAAGATATCAAAGAAATCTTTGTCACTATGAGGTGATAAAACCTGAATGACTATATAGAATTTACATTATCATTTCTCCATAGTACTTAACAAGTATTCATTTTATCAATCACATCAAATTATTTTAGCAATAGAATATAGTTAATAGAATTAATCTGGCACCTATTTTATCTACTTCAGAAATATTGCGACTTTTAAGTCAACTCAGAACCAAGCAAGACAAAAGCTAAAGCATCTATTAATAAAATTGCAAACACATATTTTTAAATCATGACAAAAAGAGAACTTTAAAATTTGGGGTTAGGATTTTTCGGCTGCCAAGAAATAAGTTGTTGCTGTAGGTCAGGTTTGATTAAGCAGACTACAAATATAGATGTATCTATTTTCAGACATTGTAACTAGGACTGCATTATATTTCCTTCCATTTTTGTTAACATGGTAGGATATCATTTGAGGTAGATTTACCCATTATTTGTAGTTGCTTGTTTCGTCATGTAGAGGTTTTCCATGCTGTGTAGTAGATGAGGTTGCTGATTTTTAACGTCAGGTCAGCGCCAATAAAACCTTGACCAACCCATCAGATTGCACATCAATGACTACACATTTTAATGTTTCCTTTCATATTTTTAAGATGGTATGGTATGCAACAAGGGAGAATTAACTGAGTTTTGTAACAGGGAATACGTTGTTGGCTCTTGGAGCTGCATTTGAAGTGGTTAGTAATATGCAACTAGGTTTGGGATCTGGTTTCAAGGGCCGTGTTGGAGGTAAAGGAACATATGTGGCATCTGGAGTAGTTCTTGACTGAGGAAGAAAGAGCTGCTGACAGTAGGAAGCTTAAGTCATTGCTATTTATTTATATTTGATATTTTCTATTTTTATTTCATTATACATACTGTTTTCATAAACATTACCCTTGATATTTCAATATTTGGAAAGAAAAATGTAAATAAATAAATATTATTGACAATGTTCTTGGTTAGATTAATCTTGCTTCAAGAACAACATCAAAATTTTTGTTTCTTTTTTTTAAACTACAATTTGAACATGATTTGAGAACTATCTTTTATTCAATCAATAATTGTTTAAGCCTTGAGTAAATGGAAACCAATGCAGCATTTGAATTACACTAACTCTGACAAAGTGTATGAAGAAATTTGGAGAGAAAATTTGATGGAAAATATGTAGTTATTTTCAATTTTCAATTGATTCCAGATAGTTGCTCTTAGTTTGAAACACAAATTTCATTGTAGATTTCACTTCTTTTCATATATCTCAATGAAACAAAAGACATGAAATTTTAAATACATGCTTTACATTTTATTGTTTACAGCAACTTTTATTATTAGCTTGAGTGCTTAACAGATGAGCAACCTTAAAATAGGTCTCATTTTTAGCACTTTGGCTGATTTTACAGTCTAGAGTCCTTCAGAATACAAAGATTGTTTTAAATGAAGACTTTCCATAATCATGGTTCTACTTTAGATCAGACTCTTAAACATTTTCTACATTTACTCTCAAGTTTCATCTTTTCTACAGCTATACACCATATATTTCAAGTTGTATTTACCAACATACTAACACTTTATCATGTAACAAACTAAGCATTCTAATAATTTAGTTTACATTTATTTGCATATATTATGTTTTATCTTTTCTTTTATATTACTTTTCCAAGAATTAACAATTCTGTAAGCCTATTTATTTTGCCAAATTTCTTTAAAAAGAATTTTAAAACTCAATAGCACACTACGTCATTTATATATAAAGATTATATAGTTAGGAATTAAGGATTTCCATGAATTGTCTTTTCACCATTAAAACTTTTAATCTTTCCCAGACACATTTAAGTTTGAATTTACAAACTTGTGTCACTATTTCAAAAGAAATGTTGTCATTAGTTATAGAATACTTGTACATGTTTATTCTCTATTATGTTGATGGAGACTTATTCAAAATTCAAATATAAATTCAAATATAATTCTGTATGAATTTAAATTCCTTTTTTTATATTTTCCTTGAAGCAATAATTTAAAATTCTATTGTTATAAAATTTATTATCTAATTTTACATTTTCTTTGTTGCTTGCTTTATTACTATGGCTGAACCTAATTGCAGTTTATTATTTTGGCCTGATATTATATAAGAATATTACTCTAGTTTATTTACATAGATCACACTCAATATGATATTAGTAAATATTTTGCTTTATTTAGCATTAATCTTTAATATTTTATTATTCATTTTTGTTGGCAATTTTTGCTTTATTTGTTCCCTATGTTGTCTAATAAAACCTTTCCAACTATTTGTGTGTTCTATTTTTACTGTATGTAAATTAGTTTGTTCACATGTCTGATTAATGTATATGTGCATATATTTGTTTATGTAATGTCTATATATGTGAGAATATGTTGGTACATAATGCATGTATGTTTGTGTTTATTTGTATATTATATCTATATACCATGTATATATTTCTACCTTTGTTTCCTTCATTTTATAATGTTGCTTTCCTGCATGATTTCAAATATTTGTATATAGCCATTCGTTTAGATAAACCATTAAGCTCATCATAAATACTTTAAACTAACAATCACTAACTTCATTTTAGATTCATATCTATGTATGTTCATTTTCTTCTTGATTACGTGTTTTGAAATGCTGTTTCTTAGAAATTGATTTTCTTGTCGATATTTTAGTAAGATGTTGGGAACCAAGAAGAGTAGATTAGTCCTACTTTGATGGTGTTTTATCTTTTGTGTATTTTCGAACAAGCATTCATAAGCCATTACCAACAAGTGTTTTTTTTGTTTTTTTTCATATTCTCAATACAATGTCATTACCAAGGTTACATAGCATTATTGGATGTACTTCTCTGTACATGTCAATAATGGTGATGTATATGTGGCTC
>NC_142930.1:88622536-88702536 GCF_046866305.1 Octopus bimaculoides | reverse complement strand
TCCCTCTCTTATACCCACCCTCTCTCCTCTCTTCCTCTCCCCTCCCATACCCATCTTCCCCCTCTCTTACATCCACCTTCCCCTTCTCCCTCCTAGTCAACACCCCCTCATAAGCTCATCCCACCACACCCCAACACACTCCTACTCTACTTTCCCACTCCACCCCATCCAATTCCTTACACCCACCACCCACCCCTACCCACATACCCCACCCTACCCACAGACCCCTACCTCTACCCCACCCTCAGCCTAACCCACACTCCACCCATGCCTTCCCCACCTCCCAACACCCTCACATCACACCACACCAATACCCTCGCATCACACCAGGCACACACTACAACTGACCAACTACTTTCTCCCTTTCTCCCTTCCCCATTTTCACACTACATACGTCAAGATCACCAGCATTCTACCTCCCACACACAGTCCCTCGTTCCCGATCACCGTTTGTTATCTCCCCCTTTCTTAGCTCTCCTGAAATAAGAAATTCTAACTTCCGGTCAGCCATTGTTATGATCGGCCATTATTATGATTGACCGTTGACTGAACACTATTCAATTTTTTTTCTCCATGTTTTTCTCCTTGTCTCCGTATTCTTTCTGTTGAAGAGCGTAGCTCGAAACGTCAAAGACTTTCCGTATTCCCGAGCGTCATACTAATATATACTTTTGTTATTTACACCACCTGTCCTCGTCTATTGTTATTATTTGTATATTCTATTGTTATTATTTATATATAAAAATCCAGCCAACAGATATATGTATAAACAGATATTGTCTATATCCAAAATCTTCATGGACAGAAAACATGAGATCAGGCAAACAGGTTTTATCCCTGTATTTGAATAAGTGGCTGAACACTTCCTTTAACTATTTACAAAGACACTGCTTGTAAATCAGTAGAATTTGTAACTAATTCAATTAATATATTATTTGTGCATTAACAGTGTTTTGCTTCAATGCCCTTCTGTACTAAAAAGTACATCTATACATTTTAAGCAGTGCTAAATGTAATAGATGTAAACACCTGTTTCTATATACAATATTATAGAGAGCAAAAAAAGAAGGATTGACTGTACAAGTTTCAATCCTATATTGTAATTTCATCACTGATTGAATACTGGCTTTGACTGTCCCTATTTACTTTAGCTTTTAATAATCATGGTTTATACATACTGCTTCTCTGGGCAGTTAAAAAAAGGTTACTCACTTACTGGTGAAAGCCCAACATGATTGAAATCACTCCAGCGTATCTCTCTTTTCCTGCCCACAAACATATTATTCTGAGAGACTTTAAGATTGTTTTTATGGTAAATCCCATACAAACATCTATCTATTATGTACAGTATTTGCTGTCATCTGTACATCTATAGTTATATTCTGTAAAACAAAATGGCATATATATATATATATATATAAAACATTAACCTGTACCCATATACAGTTAGCAGGTAAGTTTAACTGCATAAATTCTCCAAGGTATGGGTTCATAATTCTTGCAGCCACGTAAATATACATTAGTATACATTAGACATTTTACCCCTTAATATAAGGGGTGTATTGTATGATAAATGATACACAAATTTTCTGTGAAATACTTATATCAGAATATTTTACACACATAAACACACACATTCATAATGTAGAGTTCTTGAACCCTCCAAAACAAAATAGGAAGGCTTCATCAAAGTAAATCAGTAAAAAATATTGAAATAATGAGAATTCTTTTATAAATAAATATTTCCTTTCGAAAAAGTTTTTATTGTTGAGAGACCATGCCAAGCCTGATGTGCAAATGCTTAATAAGGAAATAACCAACTAAACATAGTCACCCTGTTAGTCATTATGTTGAATTCAGGTATTCATAGTATCTATGGATGTATTGTGGTTAGTATATTCAGAAATATTTAGTAGAAAAAAGTGTGAACAGGGTCAGAGTTTAAATAGAGTGAACAGAGATAGGGTTTATTTGATTCAGCAGAGAGAGGGGGAATAGAGAGAGATGAGTCTTCTTCCACATTCTCCGGATACTGTAATGCTTTTCTCTGATAATCTCTCTTGGCAATCACACATTTATAGTGTTGCTGAGACTGTGTCTTTAAAAGCTGAGTTTCTCCTTAATGACTAGAAAATACTTAAGTCATTGCTTGTGTAGCATTAGCCACAAGTGTATTCCTACATTGGAGTCTTGTTTTTATAAATGGGATGGTACATTTGGAAACATTTTAGAGTACTTTCCAAAACAAGCAAGTCAACTAACTAGTAGGTAGTATTTCACTAACCAGTATACTACAACACTTTGCTTTCTGATATGCAGTGGCCTCTGCTTATCTTCTATCAATACTACAATGGCTTGTACACATCTGAGTACAATATGTGTTAAACCTGTTTGATGCATCTGTTTTTTTTTTTCTCTTCTCTTCTGTCCCACTGTGTCTCTCCACCCATATTCTGCAATAGTGAGTTGGCACAATCCTTCCTTTACAAAGATCTCTTTCTGTCCATGTATTCTCCATTCACAAATTCATTATCAAAAGCTACCCCATCTACTTTACCATTCTTAGAAGGCCTACAAAATCTGTAGTATTTTGCTAAGTCTACTACCCTCTCTTTCTGATTAAATAATTAAAGAACGAACAAACACTTTTGCTACAGTAGCACATTGCAGGATGATGTTGCTGTGTATAAGTATTTATGGATGGTTGAATACATTCATGCATGTGTTGTGTAAGTCAAAGAAGTAATCATTTGACCTCTGAATGTATAAATGGTCTTCTGCCTTGACTATATTTTTAGAGTTTTTTTTTTCTTTTTTTTTTGCTTCTCATATGAACTACAAATGTCATGAATGTGTTTTATGCTGTGTTTCTTAGTGTGCTCAGTACTTTGAGATGTTTTTGTCATTTAGCTTTTGGACAACCTATGGTTAAAAACATTCTAGCTGAGACTAGCCTCATGTTTGGAAATATATAAGACTCTATTGTCCTTTCATTTTAAGATAGTGGCATGTGACTTTCAAAACTATTCAACTGCTATTTTTAGTGGGTTGACTCAAAATTTAGTGTCTAAAAGATATATGTATATATGAAGTATAAATAAATAGATAAATAACAATGATATATAAGAGATAAGAATATTTTTGGAAATTTCTAAATACCATTTCCTGCTATCTGTTTACTCTTTTATGAATGGAAGGCTCCAACAACTTTTGTGAAAATGGGTCACTGTCTACAAAATGGAATTGCAAGAATAACATAAATATAGCTGTGTGTGTGTGTGTGTGTGTGTGGAGAGAGAGAGAGAGAGACATATATTTATACACATACACATATATTTATTCAGTCTTCATGAGAATCGTTGGCCTTGAATTTCTTAGATGACATCTGACTCCAAATCTCTGACCTACATCAGTCTTATATTAAATCAACCACCAATTAACAGAATACTTAATATCTCTTCTTCCCATGTCTAAATCAAATGAGAAGTCTTTTCTTCAAATGCAAGTTCTATTTAGTATTGAGACACTCAGTTTGTGCATTGGCTGTGAAGCATTTTATATTTGGCTATGATATATTTTTCATTGGCACCACAGTGATAGTAATAAATGAACTCTGACGCGAAATTTCAAAGATCTGAAACTACAGTAAGTTTGATATCTATACTGTACTGTTGAGGAATTGATGTATATCTGCCAAGTTTCTTTCCACAACACGACTGTTTCAAGCATATAAATTATGTTTTAGTAAACAAAGGTTCTTGAAATTTTTATGCTGTGTTGGTATAAAATTAATTTCTTAACAGCAAGTGGATGGCAGAATCAATACTTTGTCGCTCAAATTCAGCTCACATCCACTTTGACTTCTGCTTTACCAAGAAATGTTAAAATAAATATTGTGATTGATGTAATTGACTATACCTTAGAAGGTGGTACCCTACCATGGCCACAGTTCAATGACTGATACTAGCAAAAAAAAAAAAGACAAAAAATGTTATCTCTCTAACACTGAAATGAAATGAAATGTTTTCTTTATATTTATGAGATATTTTCTTGGCACTATGTAGAGTTAAGTGAGACTTTGTCATGGATTATAAAATGTCTGAAACTACTATAGATTTAATACATGCTCCATACTGTTGAAGAGAACTTGGGGTATATCCACTGAGTTTGATATCACAGCAAGAAGGTATACTATGAACATATTGGTATATTTCAATATAGCAATGTCTTTTGTTTTGTATTTTTATTCACATTACATTATAACTTTCATATTATAAGTTAGTATAGCTCCCATATCTTTGGGATTTTGTTTATCTCATTTGGCTCTGACTCTCTTTCTGTAATGTCTTCATTTCAATGCTATTCAGTTTTCCATATCTACACATGCATCACAATGTCTAACTACTGTTCAGAAAGAATATCTCATCATTAGATATCACAATTCTCTGAACATTTTGCCACTTTACTCTGTATCAGCACTGCTCTACACTAAAAATTTAAGGACTAGGCGTTATCTACCACTTCCAGAGTTTTTAAACTTGAACTGTCATTCCATTCAAATGCATCCATTGCTAGCACATTTAAACTTAATCCTTTCACATAACTTACTACTATTAAATCTTTACCAATGACTGACACCTTAGGCTTGGCCATGTTTACATGTCTCCTATTTTTTACCACATTGTCTTCGCAATATTTATTCAATAATTTTTCTATTCAAAATAATATCATTTTGTATAGTATTTAGGCTCTTTAATATCTTTCTTCCGTTAAGAATGCTTTCTATTTCCTTACAGGAACTACACTTATTATATGATCTATAGAAAAGGAAATGGCATTAGTTACTTCAATCAGATTGTTTCTGGTTTCATAGGCAATTTATTATTCTTAACTATATTAATATATGTATTATTGATTTATTTCTATAGTCAGTTTGCTGAAATCAGCAGTAATTAGCACTCAACTCCAAAGGATTCCCACTTATTAAATTTACGGAATACGCTTTTGAAATGTTGCCACAGCTTTTAGTTGCTTTCTCCTAAAAGCAATTCGTCTTAGCATTTACACTAAAAAATATTTCACAGTACCATCATATCACCCAAAAACCAATATTGTAGCTAGCACTGACAATATTTCTGTGGAGTTGCTTAAGCATAAAGAGGAGTCCATACTCCAGTTGATATGCTCTATAACATATCTGAGTCACTTAAGAAGTTGTAACTAAGTGAACTAAATATAGTAAAGCTACCCATCACCATCAAACAAACATACAAGGAAAGATGACTTAAATATTTGTCATAAGTGTTAAAGTATCATACTTCTAATTGTGGGCTAAGTTTTCTGTAAACTACTTCCTAAGAAACTTTAGAAAGAAGAAGTTAATAGTATGTTTCACAAAGAGAAATCAACCTTTTACTATGTCAGCGCTTACCTTGAATAGATTCTTTTGTAAGATCATTGAATAGACAATTGAACATCAAAAGAAAATTGTTAGTTTATAAATGACTTTGATAGTACTTTTCATCATTCTATATGGAAAAGACTGAGCTATTATGAAATTACTTTATGCTACATTTACAAATTTAAACCAATGTATCAAATGTCTTGTTGCTAGGTTTTAACAACCAACTGAAAGTTTTATCAATTTTATCAAGGTGAACAGACTGTATTTTTCACTTTTCTTCTTTGTTAATGTTTTATTTTATACAAAAGAAGTCTTTAAATGCTGAAAAGTAGAAAATTTACTAGTGAAACCTTTGACTAAGTGGTTCTTATTTCGCTGAAATGTTGCTTCAATCAGAAAAATCTGTTGTGTAATATAACTGTAACAAAGAAAATTTGTCCTTTGATAAGCAGCATTAAAACAAATTTAAGAGAGTAGTTTCTGTGATGATCACAAACCTTTAAAAAAATCTTTTATTGAGTACAACACTCTCACAAGTTCATCTAATGTGTAGGTCAGTGTAGAAGTTAGAATCTAATTTTTCCTCAAGGAATCATCAACTCATTCATTTTATGCAGTTTTGTCAATACACAGCTTGGTTGAGAGAATGCTGGAGTGGAGATAAGTGACTAAATATCGTATAGTTATGGCCTTTTCTTGTATGTTCATGTATGTATCATCTACTCTGAGATAATTCTTGCTGTATAGTCAGCAAAGTTTGCTTGTACTAGGTTTCATAACTTAGAAATTTTTGTCTGTTTCTCTTGAGGTCTTGCCTTCCAGAATTAAAGACCTTTATTCAGAACATAATGCTACATTGATGACAAGATATGTAAAATCAACCTTTCAGCTTGGAGTCAAATGGCCTAAAAATGGAACCTTATGCAACTTTCAATTTGTAAGATATTTCCAGAAAGCAATATCTATAAAATGATGTTGCAATTCTATAAAGCTGTAGTTGTTCTTAATAGTAATTCATGTTCTTCATCTTGGAATATAAAAAGAAAATATGATGTGTTTCTATTTAGGATATCTTCACAAACTATTTAAAACACCTCCAGTATCTACATTTATATAGAAACAGACTGGACAGGGAAGAGAGTACATTATCAGACTTTATACCTTATTAAAATATTATAAAAATGGCAGACCTAAAATACCATAGAGATCAATCATAGTAATAAGATATTAAATAGTCACTAAATCCATGAATGAGATGAAAGAATATTAGTCAACAGAGAAAGATGAAATTGGTATCTAATTGCTTCACTCTGAACTGAATAGAAGATAGTGATGATGATATTATTGACATACTAATCAATCGTAATGCATATATTTTCATAATTTTTCCTGCTTTTTTGGTTTATTTTCTACATAATTCTGCCATCTCTAAAACCACAAATATTATTTCTTCATCCTAATCTTGAGAAAAAACAATTATTTTCCATAACTGTTCAGAAATCTTGCTCCTTAACCTTATTTTTATATCTAATAGCATAGTTAAAGAATTAATTATTTTCTTTTAACTGTATAGAGTAAATTTAGTTACTTTCATAATTATAAAATATTCTAAATAGACTGCCGTGCAAAAAATATATATGCATGTATAGGACAGATTTCATATAATAATTAGGATTATTTCTAATTTTGGCATCAAGTTAACAATATTTTAGGGCTGTGGGCAAGTTGATTACACCAACCCCAGTAACTGACTGCAATTTTGCTGTATAAAGATCAAAAGGATGAAAAGCGAAGTTGACCTCAGTAAGATTTGAACTCAGAACATTAAGAGCCAGAAGAAATGTGGTTTAGCATTTTGTCTGATGCACTAACAAACCTTGCAACTCACTACCTTTATAATAATAATATAACTGTAACAAAAACTAGTAACTGGTTAATCATATTTTTAGTCACCCGAAAATTAAACACTTCAAGATGTATACACACACACATACATACACACACACACACACACATAAATTCTTAAGCTTAATGCTGTTTCATTGACTTTGCTCTAATCCTACCCAGTAAAAATAATTAACTCTATGCTCTTCATATATCTATGCAATACTGTCAGTCAAATACATTCATTTGTAACATTTTTAAATTAAGCTCTGCTTCTGTGTCTAATGTGTTTTTTATTTCTTTCAATATAGCTTTTCAAATTATTTTTAATTTAAGTCTTGGGTGAGAGAAAATAGTTACAAATATAACTATAGGAAACTATTTTTATTAGTTTATCCTGTAAGCACTGGCAATTTGATACAAGTAGAAAGGGTTGTTTTACATATTTTTTAAAGAGAATTTACTCAATACAGCAAATATTTGTTTTATATTTCTGGTTAGCAGTTATCTTAGAAAGACAGCCTTATTCAATTATCATGTATATTTGGTTACATAACTATTGTTTTAGGTCTATGCATTTCCTTAAAGGAATCTGGAAGATTCCATTTACACCTATGTATTTTTAGTTGCATATAGTTCTTCAGTTTGATTTACTAGGTTCTGCATACCATTCTCAGTTAGGATTTTATTTTGTTATTCTTGTCTTGAGGGATTCTCGAATGACTAAAATCAATAATGATTCAAAACTTAATATTACCTTTTCTTTCAACAGTAGTAAAAAAAGGCATTTTTCAAAAATGATTATCTTTCAAAAAAAAATATCCAGTTGCATATTATTTATGAAGAAATACTATTTATAAATGTATTGATATAAATATGTTGTTTATAAATCATTCACTGTTAATGATGTCACTTAAAATATGTAAAAGAATTTAGAACTGAGAAAATTAAACATCTAATACTTAAGAGGCTTTAGTCCAAATTGAAATTGTGTCACAATGAGAATATGTGTCATAACATTGATGAAATTAATACTTCAATCTACATCAAATATTCGAACATCTTTTATTGGCAGTATTTTAATAATCGCTAAAGTATATTTGCAACAGCTTAGTTGCACAGGTAACATTAGTTTGAAGAAACAGTAAGTTGGATTAATGTGAATCAATGTACTTAGGGAAATAACTATCCAAGAATTATTCTTAGCATGGAATCTCTCAAGTAAAAATAAAGTCATCCAGTTATGTACTACCTGTGAATATATATATACATATATATATTGAAAACAAAATGTACACTCATCATCATCGTCACCACTACCATCATTTCAACATCCATAGATCTATGCTAGCATAGGCTAGAAAGGTTTGCAATACATCATATCTCCATACATCTCAATTCTGTGTCACCTCTTATGTAAGGCTCACCATTCTCAGTTCTCACGTTACCACTTCTTGTCATGTCTTCATCTATGTCAAACACAGCTTACTCTCTTCGGTCGATTTATGACACTCTTTCATCTGGGATATGTTGTCCATTTCTATGACATACTCATAATAATGCAGCTACTTCCCATCATATACTGATTTTCTTCCAAACAACTTTCTCAGTTCTATTGCATTATCTTCCACATAGATTAATATTTCACATCCTAAAAAATGTACATAACACATTCCTTCCAGCCACTAGGTATCTTCTACATAAATTGCTAATGTACCCCGCTATGTAAATTAGTGATTCTTGCTATGTTTTAAAGTCTGATTTTGGCACACAAGAGAGAAACCTGTTTCTGTTAACAAACATCTCTGATTTATTTCCTCTGGCTACTCTATTTTCACAGGAAACACTTCAAGTGTTAATTATGTTAATTTATTTTAATTGCATATCACATGATTTAATTAATAAGCACAAATACGCAACTGGGTGGTAGAGCCTGTATGTGATCATGTAACCTGCTAGAAAAAGTAACAAAATCTTTCTCAAATCATACTCTGCTGTTTTAAAGAAGAAAAAAGAGGAAAGACAAATTGCATAACATAGTCTGAGATAAACTGTGCTATGTCTGAAAAGATGTGATGGTCGATGAGGTTGACTGGGGGCTAAAAAACAACAACATGCAAGTGCACACATGCACAGTCTTTGCAAGCAATCAATGTTTTGTAGAAATAATTGATCCACACTGAAACATCATAAAACAAATCATTACAAAGCACAACAGATAGTTAGAGTAAAGTAACTAGGAAATTTGTACATAGACTAATGATATTGATTCAAACAATTCTAAGAATCTACCTTACAGCTATAGCTGAAAGATTGCAGATTATCTCTCAAGAAACATTTGTAGAACAAATTAATGACTAACTTTATCATAAGTGGAAACCGTATTTTTCTATATTTGTCAGATTTCTATTTGTATATGATATATCATGTCATATGTCAGAAAAGTTTTAAGTCTATTATGTTTTGATTACTTATTTCACTTTGGTGCCTCTCTTTCAAGATGATTGCAAATATATCCTACATTAGCTAAATATAATTAATCTTTCACTGAGAATTTCTGAAAGAATTTCATTATTGACAGTATTTTGTGAGTGAATTAACAAGAAATTCAACAAAAATAAATATATTTTCATGTAAAGGCTATTGAAGTACTTTTAGTGTATTGCAAAACCATTATGTAAAAATAAAAGGTTAACTATGGAAATCTATGAGAGTTTTCACAGGTGGTAGATGTTAAACCAATTATTCTACTTCCTTGAATAAAAGAACAATGTGAAAGAAAAATGGCAATGTTATCATTAATTTAAATCTTGTAAAAATAGAAAGAGTTAAATGTAATGCTAACTTATTGTTCATTATTATAAATTATTTTATTTACAAAAAGATAATATTGTTTTATGATTAAACTATCCTTTAAATGATAGGTTTAATAACATATTTATTATTGCCTTGTATTTTTAAGTCTGTCTTGACAATGGTATATGTAAATTAATAGTTTGGCTAGATATGAATATTGGGATACAAAAGTCTACTACAATAAAATCTTACAAAATCTCATTTGGCTTATATAAAGAAAACTTTCATGGTGGAATTTTGTTATTATTAACCCTAGATCAAACAGAGCTATGATTAAAAGTGTACCAATTCTGCAATATATCCTTTCCCTATCGGAGGTAATAAAGTGTGATTTGATGGGGATTTGACTGCTGTTGCAAGTAAATCAATTGACCATCGAAGCTTTGTCATTAGTTTGAGTAATTGAGGATAAACAAAGTGTGTACGTTTTATGAAATTGAGGATATGTCGGCTTACTAAGCAACCTTGGTAGAACACCAGAGATGTGAGTAAACCACAATCATGACCATCCACATGGCATATTTCTGATTTTGTTGTGAATGTCATCCATATAATGTTAGTGAAACAGAAGAAACTAGTAAACCTTTGAAGCTCTAGTTTTGTGCTGGATATTCTTTTTACATAGAAGCTTAAAATTGATATTAAAAAAAAACTAAATTTTACAACCTCTAATGAAATATATCACCAAACAATAAATAAGAGATTCTCTCTCTCTCTCTCTCTCTCTCTCTCTCCCTCTCTCTCTCTCTCTCTCTCTCTCTCTCTCTCGTTATTTGTAACCCAGTTTAATCTCAGAAATGTTAAAACCCTTTAAGCCCTGACCATAAGATATTCATGTGAAGTAATGCTACAATATAATTCTTAGTGCTTTAAGAGTTTATTTTATATGGAAAAGAATAACCACCATTTTTATTGACACTGATATGCCTTTCCCGTTTGCTCCAATATATTGACATTAACTGACTAATATTTTTGAATATTAGATACAAATTGGATTTTTTTTTCAGAGTATTCATGTAACAATTGAAATTATCTTCCAGCTAAGCCTATTCATGTCATTGATAGTTTTCTATGTTGTTTACATAATAGCAACACATCAACTAGACGAATAGAATTATAGGCTAAATATGTATTTTCTCCAATTTTCATCATTTCTAAAACTCTCTTCTAGCTCCCTTCAGAATTAGTTAATCATTACAGCAATCTATTCTCTTTAATGAAAAGAATACTGCATATTTTATTCTCATATTTTCTATTTGATTTTGATTTTTACTTGTTTTCAACTAATTTTCCTGTGATCAAGGGTTTGGTTAGCTTTTTTGAATTTTGGCTATTACACATGAATTGTTTGGAGTTGTATTTGTTTTATAGCTTAATGCTCTTCCTGAAACTACTATTCAGCTGTAACATGAAGTTTTCAGCTAAACAAGTTGAAGCAAGCATAGTAATGTGCAGAATACAATGAAAAGACTAACAATGAAAGGACTTTCAGCCTATGCACAAAGTTTTATCTAAAAGTATGAAATATGGAATCTAAGCTTAGGTATTGGCTTAAATGAATTATTTATTCTATTTTCTAACATAATGTATCCTAATGTTGCGATGAATATAGATGTTGTCGGCAAGCAGCATATAAACAGAATGTAATGGTTTTAGCAAATATTAAAGAATATGCCATTTGTCAGCACCATTATCACTTGGCAGCACAGATAAGAGCTGATTTAATCTCTGACATACATTGCAAACCAATCTCATAAAAATGGGGGAAAAAGTTGAATTGTGAACTGACTTGGATGACTCTTAGCAATATTAGTAGTATATTGGCTTCAGAATTGATATCATTTGAATGTTGTTTTTTAGGGTTGAAAACAAATTGGAAATGAAATACAAGGTCAGAAATTTGGTTACAGATCAAATGCAACTAAAATTAAAGCTGACATATTTTGCCAACTTTCAATGCAAATTTTGTGATTTAATCCCAATATATGTGGTATCATGATTTCATTAATCTTCATTTTCTATTATATACCATTCTACCCAACATTCTCCTTCCCTATATCAACATATAAGTTTTACTGTTATTAGACAAAATATTTTTGCTTTAAAGTTTTATGATGGAATCTTAGTATTGATTACTGAAAGATTGGAAACATCAAACAAATAAATGGATATTTTCAGAACTGTTTTAAATATAATGTTCAAAAGAGGAGTGACAAAGTTATAGTTTTAGTGGTAAATATTTGGTAGATATTTTTAACTATCAAAAATGGTGTAATTAAATTTCCCTTACCAATATTTACCTTTTATATATTTCATCTCTGTGGATACTATATTATTAGTAACATTAATCACTTCATCTTATTAATTAATTATCTTATCTGGCCTTCTAATCGCATATAAAAGTTTTAGATTATTCTCATTTATTTAAATTGGTTGATGTAGAAGTGAATCTGATATAATACTTGTGTGTTGCCCAATTTGACATTTAGAGTATTGCAAGCTACCTGTGTTATTTTCCTTCAGTTCTGTTTTCTTATTATCTGTGCCATGCCCTTCCCTTAACATTTCTAGCACTATTTGAGTGTAATTTTTTAAATCAAAATCAAAAGCATTCATTGAAACATCTGCAAGTATTTATAGCTGGATAAATTTAGCTTAATATTTTACAATGTCTACTTAATGACCAGAGAACCACAAAGTTCCTCTAAAAAGTTATCAACTACTGATAAATCCTTTATTTATCTATACCTCATTTCTAAAAAGTAACTAGAAATGTTTATATCATTCTTAATATGTATACGTTATACCATAGTTTTCAGAGACAAAACAACATTCTCCATATATTAGTAGTGAGTATCAACTATTCCTTTTTGAGAACATTAGTTTTAATCATAGATGAATACAGAATTGATGAAGTTGTAAATACTAACAAATTTATTGTTGAGCTATTTAACAGCTCTGACTAGCTGTACATTCCAGTAAAAAATGTTTCTTGATATAATAATAATTAATATTTTGTATAATAATTTATCAATAATAAATAATAATTGTTGCACAACTATGACTGTTTATTGGGAAAACATGAAAATCATTAGGATTTTCAATAAAGTAATTCAGTAAAACATTATTTGTAATTAAAAGAGAATATTGATTCATGTTCACAAGGAAAGTTTCATTAAATCTCAGTAAAAATATTTTCCCCCCATTATACTAGTTTTAAGTCCAATATTATTCTTACCGATCTAACATAAACATCAGATAGCTTAGATTCCAACCAATCATGTAAGATTATTGAATTTGCTCTTTGATGACAACCAGAATTGTCAATTTCTAGTGTTCTAGTTTTTAAGTCAGTTTTTGTGCTCATGACAAATTATACAAATGTACTTCTCTATTGCCATATAGTAAGAATATAATGCTCTGGAGAGGGTAGCAGGCTTCACCAATTTTCCTAAGATTGTTCAGTTTACATGTTCAGTGTTCCAGTTGTTTTTGTTGTTTAATCGAGGTAATCTAGATTGAACAAACGTATGATAAAAAGTGTTATAATTTTGACATTCACATCTTCTCATAATGGGAACTACCATTTTCCACTGTACCCCTTATTTCAGATGGTAGGGTGCATTTAGAGGAAGATTTGGTAACTATTTTTAACAGGTTGTACAGAGATACAATAATTATCAACAGATATAATTAATCTAAATTCTTCTTCATCCATTTTTGAAGATGACCAACACTCCACCTCTTAGATAACAACAGCTCTTCTTAGAGAGTTTCAGATAACTGAATAATTGTGACTGTTCTTACCTTGTACCCTCACAAATGAAAAAACTTCAGATGTTGTTGCAGACATATTCAATACACCAAACATATCAATGAAAGCCCTACTGTCTGTTTGTGGTTCCAAGAAGTTTGAGTCTTGGTATTCACTGGACAACCAATGTCACTCTCTTATACTTAACTTCTTAGACTAGTGTAAAAACAAGTTAAGGCAACGGACTAATACTGGAGATGTAGTGGGATGGCTAAGGTAATATGTGTGCCTCACCAAGCTCTGAATGTCTATATGTTCTTTCAGCCCACTAAAATTCAACCTCTAATGATAGAGCTTCTTCTGCATAGTCTATAAGAAATCCAGTATTCACATGCACGACAAACCCTTAAAGAATATCAGAAGGTGATTCACTGTCACATGTTAACAGTTTGTGGATCCACAAATGACAGCCAGTAACAGATGAGCTGTCCTAAAAAGAATTGATCAAAGATTTGCTCTACTATCAAAGATTTGTTCTACTTTGACATCCCATAATTCTATATTCAAATAAGAATATTGGAATGTTGTTCCCTCTCTCTCTTTCTCCCTCTCTCTCTTTCTCCCCCCCTCTCTTTCTCCCCCCCTCTCTCTCTCCCCCCCTCTCTCTCTCTCTTTCTCTCTCTCTCTCTCTCTCTCTCTCTCTATATATATATATATATATATATATATATCATTCAATCCATAAATATATATACAAAAAAAACACAACTTTGGTTATGCACACTGAGTGAAATGACAGTATAATCTAACAAAGAACTTATTTAAACAATCACCTGAAGAAGTTTACCTTATACTTTGAAAAGGTGATAGCGATTATGCAACATAATAATATCATCTCACCAATGTACTATGAGTGTAAGAATGTGTCAAAACAATTATAGTGATTTTAAATAAAGAATATCATTCAATCCATTTTGTACCATTTACACACACACACATACACACACACAAATATTTTGGATAGCATGTAGTTGATTGAATTGACTCCAGTACTTGATTAATATTTTTCTTGGACCTAGAAATGGAAAACACTCCCAGCAGGATTTGAATCAAAACATGGGAACCTAAATAAACACTGGAAGGCATTTTGTCCTGGATCTTATAACCATCTACTTCTTTTTTATTGCTACTGATAATTTAGATAACTTAGTTATTATAAACATAAAATGTCAAATTTTATTCAGTTTAAGCTTTTTTTTTAATAAATTCAATCCATATATGTTGTTTTCTTTACTTTTCGTTGAACTTTAAAGAATTTAATAACAATCAGCTTGTGATATTTTAGTATTGAAATTTAGAACTTCTACTAAATTTTGAAGAATTTCATATGTATTATATTTTAAACATTTTTTTTTCTTTTTATACATTATTCTTTTTTGTTTTTAATGCATTGTGATTTCTTTATTCTTAAATTGCAATTTAAAATTTTGTGGTGTTCTATGAAAATTTTGCAATGGAAACAACTTTTTCATTTCAGGAAGTGTATTTTAACATTGCATCTTTACAAATCTATGAGTAAAAAATATAAATAAAATGTCTATGAAGTTTCACTGTAAAATTATTGTTTTAGAAGAAAATCAAGTTGTTTTTTTTTTATATTTTTAATTTTTTGTTTCTGCTGTTGTCTCTATTGGTGCTGCTCCTAATACTACTGCTGCTCCTAATACTGCTACTACTGTTCCTATTACTACTGTTGTTCCTAATACTACTACTTTTACTGCTTCTATTACTATTACTTTAAATGATAATATAACAATAATAATAATTTCTCTTGTTACCTTCATCATTATCTTCAGATGTTTGTTTGCATGTGCTTGTATAATACTACCAATATGAAATCTTTAGATATGTTCTAAATTTGGTAAATTGAATAGGAAATAGGTAAGTTAAGTGGGAAATTGGCTTGTTAAACAACTTCAGTAGAAGTCATTTACAAGCTATCAATAATACATAGATATCTATTGTCATTGCTCTATTTCTGTATAACTAGATTGTCTTGTAGTGCGTGATATTAGAGAATGAAGTCGACTAGCTCTAATAGACTATTTTGAGACTAGACTCATTACAATCCTCTGATCCTAGAATAGATATAAAGTACTTTAAAGGCCAATTCCTTAAATCCTTTTATTGTACAGGTAATTTGATATATATCTAACAAAGGAAACTTGTTGGAAGCAGGTACAATAAAGTAAATATGCCTTCAAGCTCTTGAAGAGAGAAAATAATCTTTAGAAGTGTTTATACTAATAAAAAAAAAGTAGTTTTTGTGAAAAATAGCTATAATTTATTGTGCTTTCAAAGAGTGATTATTTTTAAAGAACCCGTTAAAAATAAGAGTTGTATTTATTTTGGCCATTTTGTAAGTATAGTTATAGATTGTTAGCTAATTCATAAGTTCAAATCATGTGTTCCAATGTACTTTATTAGTGGCATTGTTAGAAGATTATATACTTACATTATATCACCAATAAGTTAACTATGAAACTTCAAAACAAGCTTGAATTTGTTCTATTACTTTTGATTGATTGTTGTATATTAGAATTATCAATTGATGGGACACATCTAAACTACTGCTCGTCTTTTATTTTTTAAAATTTTGAAAGTGAAACACATGGAAACTACTAATAAATGGAATGTAGAAGTATTAGAAATATGTCCACCTTCTGATAATGTTACTATACCATAGTGAATCAAGAGTAATACAACTAATTTTATCATTTTAGAAAAATCTCATGGTTACCTCATTAGTGATATAAGACATATATATTCTTTTAATAGTGATGTTACTAATAAAGTAAATTATACATACATATATTTTGTGTGTGTGTGTGTTTGTAATAAGTGAAACTGTAGTAGATGAGACAAACTCTGTAATGTTGGAGCTAAACTGAAATAAGCACTTTCTGAACATCAAGTGAGATATGTGTCCCTGATCATTGGTTGGAAAGTTGTTTAGACTGATTTTCATATATATATGTTCTATCCAGCTGAATTGTATTTCGAATAAATTGTTGGTAGAATAAAGGTTATTTCTATGGTTTCTTAAGTATTAAAAACTTCAAAACTAAAAGACATAATATTGTAGAAGGTACAGATATGCATGTGCTTTCATGTATCTTACTAATGAATAAATTCTGTATAGTGTATTGTTTGAACTATTTACTCTCAAAAAGTTACTAAGATAATATCTCTTTAAAATCCAACCATTTTATCCTCCTCCCCAAAGTTTTGTCCACTTTTATAATAGATTTAAGACTTCTGTGAAACATTTCTACCATCGGTTGTTTGCAAAAGATTTAACTGATTTTTGGTACCTTCCAATCGTATTGCTTCCCTCTAACAATGTAAAGTAGCTTTGATCCTGCAACAAAGTATTCATGCATTTATCAATAATGCATTTCTACATTTCTTTGCCTTCTTGTATATTCAAGATAATATATCTATAAATCCTAAGAATATTAATAAAAATAGTTTTGTAGATGTCATTGAAATAATGAATTATTTATTTATGCACTTTAACCTATCCTTATATACTATGACAAAAAAGTATACCTTTTGATCTTTGTATAATGATAGTGGTCATCAGATGTTTGTAAAATTATTATAAAAGTAATTATTACTGAGATATAAGCAAAAAGATGTTAGTTTATTGAGGTTTTATGTTATTACTTTTTCAACACTTTTTAATGTAACACAATAATGATAATACAATATTTAGTGACGCTATCAATATTGAATATGATGATAATTATAATGAAAACAATCACAGTTTCATTTATGCGTGAGTGTTTTTTATTTTTTTTATATCAGCGGATGTGTGTGAGGAGAGATGGAAATAAAACTATACTTTTTTTATTTTTAAAGAACTATTTTTTTTTTTTTTTTATCAAGTTTCCAGTATTCAGAATTGTTCTAAAACATTTGTATAGTGTGTTGTATTAGATGTTAATGGAATCATTAGTTCCTTTCCTCACAACTTAAAACTGATTACAATATCTGTGCACCTATGTGTCACTTTCTGAGATCAGTGAGTTGTTGATCCCATATGTATTACAGTATATTTATTCAGAAATTGTATTGATCAAATGTAAGAGATAAATCTTGTAGTGTTCTTTGAAATGAGTACTTTCTTAAAGATTTCACTTTGCAAAACAAAAATTTCACCAATAAGAGTGTGCCATTAATGTCAGATCAACGTTCTTTGTTATCTGATTTAGAAAAACAAAAAAAAAATAATTAATTAAGATGTGTATGGAGAAGCATACATTTTAAGAACTCTGTGAATAATATTAATGATAATAATAATAATAATAATAATAAATGCCCTGATGCAGTACCAGGTAGTGGCTCTTATGACTTCTGATCTTAACTGATTGGAAGTGTTATCATGTATATTGTTTTGACTTGGTATAAAAGATGGGCTACATCAAATTTTCTGCTCAATACCACAGATTTGTTTGTCAGTTGCTTGACCATAACCAGTTGAGCATGTCCCTTGGTGGCTGACGATATGTGCGTCTCTGATCATGAGCAAAAGTAGTGCGAGAGCATCATAGTCATATGTTGAGAGGAATTCTTTGGAGTTTGGATAATTCACCTTTGGAAACATGGGTGTTTTGTTCAACATCCTTAAACAATCCTTATTCAGGGACCTTTGGAGCAGGATGGGCAACTCAACCTGAAAAAAATTCTAACGTCAGGAGAAGCATATTTCAGGGAGATAGTCTGTCACCATTGCTATTTGTGATTTGTATGATACTCCTCACACAGATATTATGGAAAGTGACATCGTGGTACACCTTGAAAAATGGAGGAAAGTTGAATCACCTGTTGTATATAGATGACAATCTGGAATGGTACATCAAACAACTGATTGAACCTTTGATTGTTGCTGTTAGATGTAGCAACATGATACCTAGTGAAAATGTCACACACCCAAAAGAATTTAAGAAACATGATGGAGAACAAAGATTGAACATCTGGAGAGTGAAAACAATGCACAGGCAGTACCTCAGAGAAATGGAAGGGAAAAACAAGACTGACACCTGGAAGTGGCTAAGTAAAAGTGATCTGAAAGGATGCACTCAGGAACAATCTCTGAGAACTAATTACACCAAGTTCCAAACAGATAAGAGTAGTGAACCACCCCTTTGAAGGATGTGTGACAGCAAAAACAAAACAGTTTTACATATTGTGAATGAGTGTAGCAAACTGATCCAAAAGGAATACAAAAGGAGGCATGAAAATGGGACTAAGTATGTTCATTGGAGATTGTGTGAGAATTATGATCTTGTAAGGACATTGAAATGATATGAGCATAAACTATTGTAGAAGGCGTCACCAAGAATAATGAGTATAAGATCTTGTGAGATTTTACAATCCAGTATGATTCAGTGATTGATATTTGGAGACCAGACATTGTTGAATTTTATAAACTGATGAAGGAAACCAAGATTATAGATATTGCCATACTTGGAGATGTATGAATGGCTGATAAAGAACTGGAAAAATTGAGAGGTACAAGCCACTGAAAGATGAAATTGCAGGAACATAGGCAATGAAAAGAGCAACTGCCATCCTTGTAGTTGTGGGGTTACTAGGAGCATTTACAACCAAGCTTGAGAAGTCTGTTATAGAAAATGGGATTGACATGAGGTTAGAATATACTCAGAAAACTGCTTTATTGGGGGCAGCAAGGATTTTGAGGTTGGTATTTAGATGTTAAATATTGTAGAAAGAGACAGGTTGTTGTCTGCTCTTACAGAATTACCTGGAGCAAGTGAAATCGAGAGCTAGATATACTAGCCAATAGTTGTGATGTTGAGCTATTTAGGATCATATGTTCATATTATTTCAAGAGTATTGCATTTTGCTCTGAGACACGAAACATTTGATTTACTCACCTTTGATAATAGATATGATGCCCACTTCACAGAGAACTTTGAACTATAAAACCATTTAGCAATTTGGTGTAAAATGACATCCATTTCAATATCAAATTTTACAGAAAAACCAAAGCTAGGATGGATATAGTGTAAACACTTACATTTATGTAAATCTTTTTACGTAGCTGTGTGCTGCTTTAATGAAGAGAAAAGGTACTCAGTATATAGTATAAAGTATGATTGTATATATCTGACTGGACTGTTTAGCATTACTTAAGTTTCACTTTTATGTATCATTAAGATTGCATGATGTAGTGTAATGATGTGCTCCTTTGTTCAAGATAGTGTTAGGGGTCTTACTATTTCATTGGCTGAACCAGACCACATGAGTCACTCTTAAGAAGTGATGACTCCCAACTGAAATGAAACTTTTACATACTGTGAAACAACTGCTTGATATTAGAAATCTTGTAACCAAAATATGCATAAATAATTATTTCAAATTTTTGCTGCAAGGGCACCTTGGAGGAGGGGGATGAGTCGATTACATCAACCCCAGTATTCAACCAGTACTTATTTTATCAACCCCAAAAGGATGAAAAGCAAAGTCGACCTTGACAAAATTTGAACTCAGAATGTAGCGATGGGCAAAATACCGCTAAGCATTTCATCAAGTGTGCTAATGATACTGCCAGTTTGCCGCCTTAAAATATGCATAAATAATGATAAGCAATGATAAGCAAAAATCAAATATTTTTGAAAGATAATAATAATAGTTCATAATAGTTAGCAAAATAATAATTAGCATAATTCTTGCTTGGTTGGCTGGTATGTTTGTTATGTGTTTCTCAGTACACTTTGTGTCTTGTGGTGCCTGCAAGAACATACTTTTCCTAAGAGAGGAGCAACTCTACCTGGCTTATTCAGAATTGGTAGTTCAGCTTGATTTTACATGTCAAGTCCTATGTTATGTTATTAGCCAGTTGTGAATTTTGGGTTCAGCAACTTTACAGTTGAAAGTCTCTTTGTACAGGGAAATGCTTGAAGTTCAAATTCTTTTATATGGAGGCATGGTAAAGAAGTTGCATCTCTCATTCTAAAGATGGAGTAATATAAATTTAAAATCTCAAGTTTTTAATTGCATATAGATGGTGACTTCTTCAACCATTGTATACCTTTTTCAGTATTCCAGTTTTAATGTGTAGTTGTTCTGCCTTTTAAAACTAAATGTAGTTCGCAAGATATGGCATCTGAACTTACTTCTTAACTTAAATGGATGTGCTATCACTATGTAGCCTTAAACATATTTGAATCAATCTGGCATACATTTTACTGTATGATCAGCAGATTCAACATCTACTCTCTATATTTTTTCTATTGATGATAACATATTTGAAATATGACCTGATTCTAATTTTTTTTTGGTGTGTGTGTGGGGGGGGGGGAGCAGAGGCTGAAGCCAAATTTTTTTTCTGAGTTTATATGTTGGTCCTTTGTTAGTTCATTTCATTTTTTTTTACATACAATGTATTGGTTATTATGCTTTTAAATTAGTATTCTTGGTGGTATCATGTTTTCAAGTGAGATTATGTGGTATTTTTTCCATTCCACACCTTTTTGATGTGAATATCAATTTGTTCATAGTGCTCAATCAGGTGAATATATCATTACTTTAAGCTTCATACTTACAAATTCAGATGGCAGTTAGCTCTTTTGTAATGAAATGTACCTTTGTCCACGATGGTATTGGAGCCAATTTATTCCATTGGCTAAGGCAGAAAACATGGGTTACTTAATCAGATAACTCCCAATCAAAATGAAACATTCTTCATTCTGCGGGATAACTTTGTAAAAGCAAAATAATTAGTAAAAATAGTGAAAATAAAAATGATTTATTATACTTAAAAAAATAATAATTAGCATAACTCTTGCTTCACTTGATGGCAAAATTTTCCATGTGGATTCCTTTGTACCCTTTGTGTTTTGTGATGCCTTAAAAGTATAATTATTCCTCAGAAGAAAGTGACTTGGTACTTCAGCTTGATTTTGTGTTAAATTTCATGTAACCCCTTTAACCAAGCTGTGAATTGCAGCCTTCATGAGACACAATGGGTACCAAGGAACCAACATGGAGAATTTTGTCATGCATATGTATGTATGTGTGTGTGTGTGTGTGTGTGTGTGTGTGTCTTTATTAAAGTGCTTATAGTTGAAAAAGACTACTTCAGTTAAGAACTCAGTGCATTGTGTAAGTCAGAGTAACAGGATTTATTCTCAATGATTTGCTAATCATTTCAACCAAAGAGATCTCTTTTGGAGTGAACTCTGTTTAACTTTTCAAACAAAGTCAAGAGTTTGCCTCCCTTTTGGAGTTAAGCACAGTTCTCTTCCAAGGAACCATTTTTGTTTGAAAAGGTTTGTAAATCATTTCAATGAACTTTATGCATAAACTGCAGATCACTGCATTATCAGTTCTCAATTCAATTGATCGGCCATTTACAGTGTGCACTGGTTTGCTTTTTTCCTTGGCACCAGCACTAGTAAAGTTGCTGTGTTGTTCAAAAAGTGAAAAAGAGTCCCACCCACCCATCTTGGTTGAAGGATTAGAGGTTAAAGAATGATGGATGAAAGAAATTTATTGTTGTGAGAGGATGGTAGTAGAGAATAACAGCTGGAAGTTTTGGAGAGAAATAATGAAGAAGACAGAAGTGAGAATGAGAGTAATGTCAAGGGTCTGTGTGAAAGAGCAGAAGCATAAAATGGTAAGAGTGATGGGGTAGCTTGCTTAAGTTGGAACCGTTACTTTCCTACGTTATATATATATTTTATCATAATTCTATGCCAGATTTCCATGTCTGCAATATGTGTGTGTGTTTATTTACACACACACACACACACATACACACACACACACACACACACACACAGGAAGTGAATTTCTTGAACATTCCACCATACTTGGTTTACAGTTATTTTTGTTGTCATCCTCTTGAGGATCTTCCACTAGATTATATCAAAGGCTGCTTCAAATCATCAAAGTGTAAGATCACTTGATGTTCTTTTGTTTCTTTAGTTATCTGTCTTATGTATATACACATATGTATATACATTTGTATGCAAGTGGGATTATAATGGGAGGAATATTAGGATTCATTCCTTCACTTGCACAAATTAATTTTGTAAAGCAACTGTATCATTTTTACCAAGTTGCCAATGCCTTAACAATTTAATTTGAATTCCATTTGCTAAGGAATGCCAGCAGTTTGTAAAGGGAACAGCCCTCCACCACCTCCACCAGATGTTGCTCAAAATGACCTTATGGCTCGACTTGGCCTGTTGCTAGAAGAACTCTCCAGCAGTGAACAAATGTCCACAGGCAGCAAAGAAGGCAACTGTAAAGAAGAGGCTTTTACTAGTATCTCTTCACTAACCAGCAGTGAGACCACACCAGATAAAGGCATCTCTGATACCAGTCCCATTTCAACATTAACGGGTAAGTTAATAAAGAAATGTCAGTGTTTATTGGTGTTCATTAATATGATTCTTTTTTTAAAGAAGTTTAATTTTTCACTTAGGTCTTTGAAAGATTTGTAGATGCTTGACAGAAAAAAATTTCACTTCTTTATCAAAGGTTGTATTACTGAGAACGAACTTCTTGATGTACCATTTATACATTGGTAAAAATAAATTTGTCTTAGATGTTTTGTATTCCAAAAGCAGTGTAAATTGAACTCTATCACATATATCAAGTAACTTGGATGCACAGTTATATCTGTTAAAAGAGACAAAATGATCATATCTTGAATAGGGCTATTTAATTGTGAGGAGGAAAATATGCTTACTTTCATTAGTTTCCAATTATTTTGTCATGATATCAATGGCTTAGTGAATGAGGTATTGCATTTCAGGGCAAATGAAAATTTCCTCTTTATACATAATTATGGTGTGAGTTGATATTGGTAATCATATTACATTATTATTTTTCAAGAGGCTATTAGTTTCTCTCATTTCTCAATATATTTATTGTCAATTTCCAAATGTTTTTTTCTTTTTTTTTTCTTTTTTTTTTTGTACTAAAATGAAATCAGTTGACACCAGAATATGTTTTCTCCACCCTGTTCTATGTAAACGTTTTCACCAAATATTGAGTACTGATCTTTTATATTTCAGTCATCTTAATGCTTATTTATGGTTCTTTTATCTAAGAACAAATGTAGACACATCATGTTATGTAAAGTGATAAAATGTTGCCATTAAACATTGCAGGGAACATTTTTCATATGTGACTATTACTACCACTTGGTGATTATTTAATAAAACCATTTTTTTACATGTTGATGGTTTAAAATTAAAGGCTTTTCTGAATGAAAGAAAGATTACTTTACCCAGATTTTATTCTGTTATATTTACTGTTTACCCTCTTGACAATTAATAATTTTTTAATGTTGTTACAAAAATGGCAACAGGCATTCTATAAATATATTTATAAAATTCAGTTTCAAATTATGCGATTTCTTCAAAACACAACACAAACTATGACCTCTACTAGTAAATACTTTAATCTTTGTAGATGGCTCTATACTGCATGTATATGTGTGTGTGTGTATATGTATACACACATCATACATTGTCTTTTGTCCATGGAAAAGAACCAGTTATATAAGTATGATATATATCATCTACAAGATTTTAGACTTGTACATAAGACAAGTTGCCTGACAGGCTAAAGGTGATTTGTTCATTGCCGATATATCAATATCTCATACCTGATTTAATGTTTCTTTAGATAAAACAGAGCACTACTTTCCAGCAACTTTTCTAGAAAATAGCTGCTATTTCAATCCATTTTAACAATTCCTACTCATCGTCATTCATCGTTTAACGTCCGCATTCCATGCTAGCATGGGTTGGACGATTTGACTGAGGACTGGTGAAACCGGATGGCAACACCAGGCTCCAATCTAAACTTGGCAGAGTTTCTACAGCTGGATGCCCTTCCTAACGTCAACCACTCAGAGAGTGTAGTAGGTGCTTTTACGTGTCACCTGCACGAAGGCCAGTCAGGCGATACTGGCAACGGCCACGCTCGAAATGGTGTCTTTTATGTGCCACCCGCACAAGCCAGTCCAGGGGCACTGGCAACGATCTCGCTCGATGTGAATAAGATTAGCTAGCTATTAAAGGAGCATACTCTTCAAGAATGTGCAAGTTGATAAGTAGGTAAACATTTAATCATCATAGAATAATATATTAAATTTGTTTGTACAAACAATACATATGTAGTAGGCCTATATGCTACTCAGTTTAATACCATAACATGTTGATTGAGTGTTTTTTCTAAAGTCCAATTTGTTGTAAATATTCAGATTAAACTCTCACTTTCCTCCTCACTCAGTTTTTCTTTAGAGTTTCACATTGGGCATCAGCTACAAGGATTTATAAATAAAACATAAATCTATGTACATATACATACACTCTATATACCCTATATGTCTAGAAATTTATAATCTTTGAGTTTTAATATTAAAACATCTACACTTGACTAGTTAAATATCTACAATAAGTTAGAAATATCACTCTTAACAATGGTCCTAAGAGGTTTTGTTATCATTTAAGACATGTATGATATCGACTTACTGTAGTGACTTTGGTTATAGATATAATTAGTTTTGGACATAGAACATATGAATGCATTTAAAAGTGTTTGAGTAAAGTTATGAGTTAAAGTACATAATTTTCATACAAGCAATAAGTTTAAGATGTATACATGTTGTTTAAGGACAATACAGAACTATCATCATTCTTTGTCATTTTATACCCATTTTTATATTTTACTCAATCTCAAATTAAAATGTTCTGATGAATTGCCATTGAAAGTTTTCAATTTTTAACAGAATATGGTTGGGATTTTGAAAAGAAAAAGGTTACAGACCTACATACTACATGAGAAAAAGGTGTATGTTACCATGTTAGTAAAAACATGAGAATTAATCATGAGGTGCATGCAGAACAATGAGAGTCCAAACAATAAAGTTTCTATTTAGTCTGTTCATAACACACATTATCTAAATGGGGATGTTCTCCAATGATGAAAAACAACAGTGATCAGATATTCATGTTCAAATCTGCCAAAACATATTGAGAATGAATAGATACTTTATTATTATGAGAATGATTGACAGAAAATAGTTATGCTTGCAATAATTGTGGCAGAGGTATACCAAAACTACATCAAATGAAATTAATTAAATTTGATCTTAGAAGATATCGATCAAATACTTGAAAAAAGGTGATGTAAAAAGGCAATATTATAAGCTATTCAAATAAAAATACAATGATGATTAGTAATTATGTTAATGACCATGTGTTTGTGTGATAGCATGCTATTAAAATGTATGTAAAGTAAATAAATAAATACATAAATAAATAAAAACATTAGAACACCTTCAAAGGAATGAAGTGATCATTTGCATATTACATTTGGCTGTTATTTTATAGAAGAGTATTTGTCTATACAATCTTCCTATTAAATGGAAACATTCAAAAGAAAATTTCACCATATAAGGAAATTGTATGCAAATAATACATGAGGAGTAACTTAATTTCTCTGAAGAAATGAAAGAAAGTTAATTTTGCTACTGTGATATTGTCGGACATTTAAAAATAAGCAGGTTTCTCTGCATTTAAAAGGTTAAATAATAAATTTATAAACAATCATTATAATCAGATTCATAAAAGAAGTAAATTTATTCATTCTGCATAAATATTCAATGCCATTTACTATAGATTTTATACAATTAAGCAATTTCATGGATTACATCAAAAGTAGGCTTATCTTAAATATGTAAGTAATGGTTGGAAATATGTTAACAGCACCATTTCCTTTAACATTCTATTAAACACTGGCTAGCATCTCCTATGTTTGTTCTGCTTTTATGCTTATATCTTTGATACTGGCCTAAACAAAGTGTGTGTTGAGAAAAATAATTTACTTCCACTTGCTTGATGATGTTGATCATGCTTCTATAGACAGAAATCCTTCATGTTTTACTTTCAGACTGACTTGCTTCAATGATATTTTAAAATATTTTTTTCTTCATATTTGAAACAAAATCCTAATTAATATTTCAGAAATCTGAACTGCATGTTTCAGAAATTTTGTTTGTTTTTTTTCTGCTTTGCTTTTATTATATCCTACTTCTTTCAATATAAAAATCTCAGTTTCTAAAATGATTTACCCATTTATTTTGTTGCTGTTATTTCAGTTTCGTCTGGCAGTGAACATGGTCTGCATGGCCCACCCCGCAATATCTCTCACCATCACCACAACCATCACCACCACCTTCATTCGTTGTACACAAACTGTACACAGGCCTGCACTGCCTCTGACAGTATGACATCGCTGAGGAGTTTTAGCATTGGCAACGGAGCCAGTCCACTCCACACAATGCAAAGGCCGCATTCAATAAACAGTGAGTTTTATTCTTCAGCAATGCCTTTCTATCAGCAGTGCAATCACAAACAACCAGGAAGGTCATTACCATTGCCTTGACAACACTCCTATCGGTCATTGAATAGGACAGCTGCCTTAACACAGACAATATCTCTTTACATCCATTTGCATTTTTCTTTTACATTTATTCTTCTTTTTCATTTTGTAAAATATAGTTTAATTTTCAAAATTTTTCTTCTCTTTTTTTTCTTGCTTCAATAATGAATTAATGTCTTTTATATTAATATTTTTCAATTAAATCTGCAGCTTTTATTCAGATAGATAGGTATATCTTTCTTTTAACAAATTGTTTTCATTCTTTTTATATACAATAAGAAATACAAGTGTCATCAAAGATTGACTAATACTATTTAGCTAATTCATTTCCATCTAGTTGTACCTTTTTATTGTTAGTATTTCTTCCAAGAAATAATATTTAGATTTGCTTATAAGTGGCTTTATGTTAGCTGTAAAGGGTAGGAGCCTATTCACTGAAAATATAAAATAAATCCTGAAAATTACGAAATTTTTGCAAATATTAATTACATTTAGAAAGAAACTTCAGTTATCATCAGGAGCTATTCCTCATTCTATTAAACATTAAAATCAATCTGTTCAAGATTAATTAGAACTATTAAACTGCTATGTGTTTTAACAATTTTCTTTTAATGTAAATCATTGAACCATAATTTTACTAAAAATAAAAATCACTAACCAATTTGAAATGAATCTTCAAGCAATATCATAATATAGTATAAGAAGATCAGCAACTTACTAACCACTCAGTATAAATGTATTTTTTCTATAGTCAAAAGAATAAAGAAAAAAAATCATTTAGCTACAATTTCATATACCTGGTACTTTTTACAGCTGTTACTCCAGGACCCATAGAAGATCTGCAATTGTTTGGGAAAAGAAAGTCTTCCCTACGTCTGTCTTCTACCCGAGGTAGCATTGGACTTCTTTCTGATGGTAAATTCAATTTGCGCTTGAATAATTTCTTTAATTCACTCACTCATTCACTTTCTCTCATATGCACATACACATGCACACAAATACACACACACATGCACACTCACATATGCACACACTTCTACTAAATTGTTAAAGTAATTTGTTGATTTTGAAATGAAATTTCCAGAAGCTCAATATCCTTGATTTCATGAAAATGTGTAATTAATCTTAACGTTGTATACAAAATTTCAATTGATACTTTTTTTTAACCAATTCTGATCCCGAAAAGAACAAATATTTTTTAATGATAAAAGACTGGATATTAAGAGCAAAAAGTTATATATATGTATTTATATACATCTTAAATCGTTCATATATCAAAAAAAAAAAAAGAAGCACACTCTAAAACATTAGAGCAGTAATATATTTAGAAGGTTGTCTGTTATGGCCAGTCAGAGACTGACTATTGGTTTTGCACCTATAAAATGCTTTACTGTATAGGCAACTGGTCAGGCTCAAATGATCAGAGGCACATAACCTCTCTACAACTCCAGTCATAAAAAAAAAAAGAAAGAAAAGAGTTGTAGTGAGGTTATGTACTTCTGACCATTTGAATCTGATGAGTCACCTATACAGCTAAGCACTTTATAGGTGCAAAACCAATGGTCACTCTCTGACTGGCCATAACAAACAACCTTCTATATATATATATATATATATGTTTATATTGATTTCAGTAGCTAAACATTAAACTGAATATATACATTCTCACAAGTCTACAGTATTGAAATATTCTGAGTGGTTAAAACAAAACTAGATTTAAAGGGATAAATCATTTAGTTAATTGATATCTCTGGTCAATTTGTATTAATTAGTATCCTAGTTTAAAATGTTTGTTCTATCCCAGTACCCTTATTTACCCATTATAGATATGTTGGATCATAAACCTTCCAGTGTAGTTGTTAACACACTGAAAGTGTTTTAATGTGACACTCTTTCAAATCTGAAATCAAACTATCAATAAACTTTATTGTCTATAATTAACAAATTTCTCTCCCACAGTAGAGATAATTAAATTTGTTCTATTGAAATTAAACGTATTTAGATGTAATGTTGGTCAGTTTTAGCAAAAAAAAAAAAAGAAAATAGGAGTAATTTTTCTGTTAAAGATCATACATCAGCTAAGTATTTATCATGCCCTATATGACAAAATCCCTTACACTGCAGTTGTCTCTGATCTACTGCCTACTACTGATATGCATTTCTTTGAAGTTCTTCACCCCATTAACTCTGTTTTGCTCCATTAAGTGAAAGAAATTGATCAATCATTCTTCTGTGTTTCCTAAATGTTATTTGGAATTTATGCTTGAAGTTAGAATATACAACTACTAGCTTAATAATCAATACATAAATAAAACTGCCACCCTCTGGTTCTCTCTCTCTCTCCTCTCCCACTGTGTGTGTGTGTGTATATATATATATATATATATATATATATATATATATATATGCTTACATACATACATATTATATCTTCTCTTTTGGTTTTCTTTTTTTTCTCTAATTCATAAATAACATCAAAATATGTTCAAGGCATTTAGTAACTGAACTGTTCATTAGTGAAAGAGAATGATAAAACTGAATGAAAAGATTTTGTAAAATAATTAAAAATGTCTAAATGTATAAAATTAATATGAGGCTCAAATAAGAAAAACAATAAATACATTTTGAGTTTTCAGAAGAGTTTTTATGTTAACTATAAACATTATTATAGTAGGTGATATGCTTGGTTCTGTTCCAAATTCTGTTAAATATTCTTAACACTTGGTTAGCTTAAGTATAGAAAGGTAGATTAAATGAGTACATACTTTAAATTAAGAAATATAAATGACAGGAACTTAGTTTTTAAATAAACGATGAAAAATAGAATTTTGAATTAGTTTATGATCATTGAACCCAAATCTAATAAACTTTCACAAAACCTTGCAATATAATTTAAAATTTCAGTTTTTTTTATTCATTCTTTGAATCTTTTAAAATTTTCTCATAATCAGTTAATTGTAGTAGCATGTAATATTTTTTAGAAAAAATAAAGCCAAAATGATAATTTACATGAATCCAGTCCTAAGATATATATACACTCTGTTTTACATACAAGATATGTAAGAAAATTATATACACTATGACTAAAATAAAATGTGCCATTTTCTTGCAATGCCAGAATATTGCAGCTAATTTATCACAGAAAAAGATTGACTTAAACAATTTTTTTGAAGATTTTGTGGTTTTCATTCATATCTGCACACATTGCAAATATAGATGTACTACAATTTCACAATTTTTTGGCAATGAAATAGGGAAGCTTAAGAGTACATAAAGAATAAACGTTTAATGATTCAGTTTTAGAATTACTTCATACATAAATACATTAAGATTTATGTTTTCTTTCTGTTAATGGTTTGAAAATAATGGTAGATGTTTGGTGGTGCATTCACTGTCTATATATATATATATATATATATATATATATATATATATATATATATATATATATATATATATCGCTCTCTATGCATGTGTGTGTGTGTGTGTTTGCTTATACATTTGTATATGTATTAGTGTATGTATGCATATTTCTTTATTTTTCAATTATTTGCATTCTTCATATAAGGAAGAACCTAGTTTCTAGCAAAGTTCCTTTACTGGAATTTAGATTAAAAACAAAATGACTGTTATATGTTGATCTTAGAAAAGACTGGCATTTTTTTGTTGTTCTGTTTCTAGACTGTTTGTAAAGTCAATTTTAGCTGTTTACATTTTTTACTTGAAAACTATAGTTTTTTGACATTGTTGTTTAAACATTTAATAATGTAACCAAGGACACCATCAATAATTATACGTGTGTGTGTGTGTGTGTGTGTACATGCACACATATATTCACATATGCATATACATGTGAGTGAACTTTGTAGATGACTTCTACACAGAAGCATGTCGTGTGTGTGTGTGTCTGTGTGTGTGTGTTTGACTCTCACCACTTTATAAACAGCTTTGATCTACTTCCATTCCTGCAACTTAGCTGTCTGACAAGAAGAGCCTGACATGATGAATACTGGATTTAAAAATTAAGTCCTGTGGTTCACTTGATCATCTAAGCTCTTCAATGCTGTCCCTTAGTGTATATTCAGAGTTCAGTGACTGAATTAAGTAAAAGAATTCTATATGTGACATTGGTTTTTCATCGATGAGTTCATAAACCTTGGTTCTTTTCCCTAATACTATATATTTATATATATTTTATACTGTGAAACTTAATTTAATTTCAATTTTTAATAAATTGATTTTAATTGAGTTTTTACCTGTAATTTTAGATTTTATCCCTAATATCATTATTATTATTATTATTATTATTATTATTATTATATATATATATATATATATATATATATATATATATATATATATATATATAAGATTAATATGAACAACAGTTTACAAAGTTTCACCAAAAAGAAGAATTATAAATGTCATTAAATGTGACTAGGATGTTAGAAATACTTACATTGCTAGAAATAAGAACTACAGCATTAAAGCATTTTAGATCTTATTTCTAGTCATGTAGGTGTTTTCCAACACCATACTTGTACCAATTTTGACCCTCCGCAAAATACCAAATTTTATTTGATTTGCTTTGCAGGAGCAACTCTTTTATTGAAAGCGTATATTGTTGTTAAATGCTCGATATATTAGAGTAGAAAAACAACCAACAACTGATGAAGGGTCGTTCTTTATGTTTGTCTTGTTTTCCATTTGCGTCTTTCATTGTTCGAAAAATAGTTCATATACCATGTACTCATTTTTCGTATTTTTTTGTTATACAAGTTTCATGACATCCTGTGCCCACATATGTATATATATATATACGTATAGATGTAAGTATGTACATATACGTATGTATATATTCATATATATTTATATATATATATATATATATATATATATATATATATATATATATATATAAGATTATATATATACTTACACAAATGCACATGCTATCATCTCTTTTTCATGCAAACGTTTCCATGCTAGCATGGGTCTGATAGGATATGTTGAGGCAGATTTTCTTCAGTCAACTATCCTTTTTGTGTTGCCAGCCCTCACCTGCTTCCAAGCAATTAAATATTTCTCCATGCTCATACATGTTTTCACAGAAGATTGGAAACAAAAAGCAGCACATGTAAACAACAACTTACTATTTACATCTATCACCTTCACTCGCAAAGTCTTGGTCAGCCAAGAGTTATAGTACAAGACTTGTGTAAGGTGCTGCGCAGTGAGACTGAACCTGAAACCATATAGATGGCAAGTGAACTTTTTAAACTCACAGCCAAACAAACATATATGTATACATATTATATAATATATACATACGCATAAAACAGACCTCACAGGTGCTATTGTCATGTAAAACGCACTCAGCCCACTCTGTAAAGTGGTTGGTGTTAGGAAGGGCATCCAGCCATAAAAACCATATCAAAACAGGCAGTGTAGCTTGGTGCAGTCTTTTGGCATACCAGCTCCTGTCAAACCATCCAAACCCATGCCAACATGGGAGACAGGCATAGGATGCTGATGATGATGATGATATGCATGGAAAAGTGGACATTGAATGGTAATATACACACAACTGATAAAAACTATTCTTAATAATCTAAATTTCTAAAATCTGAAAACATCTGGGCTATATTTTGTTAGCTTGTTTTAAAATGTTAGTACTCAAGTGCTTTCATTGTAGTCTACATGTATTTGAAGATGAAAATCAGATTGCACAACTGAAAAGTGTGAAATTTTATCCAGTCTTCAAAAATTTTTTAAATAAATAAACTTAGAATATGTCATATTATTTACAGTTTAATGTTTCTGCATTGACACCAAATTATTTCTTCTACTTTAGAGTGTGTAGTATTATTTGTAATATAGGCTGAAGTTGGCTGAAGATTTCCTTGATATAAAACTGCCATTTTGTACTAATATGTAATGTGCTTACACTAGAGTAAAATGCCTACTTTTTATTTAGATTGTTACTCCGCTTTTAAGATGTATATTGATAAAGAAAATAGATTAAAAAAAAAACCTGGAAATTAAATTTTCTTAGCTGGGAAATTTAGTTAATAAGTTGTCTTCAACAGAATATTTATTTCTACTGAAAATTATCATTCTCCAAATCATTCAATTTTTTAGTTTGAGTAAAATATTTTGTGGCATTTGGGGATATCACAGTTGGTAATACTAGTATAGAATGGAATATGCAAGAAGAGAAATATATAATGCATGATTTTTCAGTTCAAAGAGCCAGTTACATGAGTAGCAGAAACATTTCTTTTCTTTTTTTTTATTGCAAGTAATATGTTCTTTTTCAAAATGACATTTATATCTCTTTCACAGTTTTCTGACCTTACTTTATCCATAGATGTTTGTAGTTAGTGGCCAGAGGCTATATCTTGAAAAGGATTAAATCACTTTATATTTTAATACTTTAAGTACTTCTCTTATTGATTTTATATTCTCTTCTCTGTTTTCTTCTCTTTACAAAAGACAGTACCCTTTTACAAACATCTTTCTACTTTGGTATGAGTTAGATAAGGTTATGAAGTTGTATAGCTCAAAATATTTCTTTTAATCTGTAAATGAGCTAAGAGGGTAAAACTTACATCTATTGTCCATCTTGTTAAAACAGTCTGCTGGAGTTAGTTCATTGCTTAAGTACACTATGATTACAACATAAAATCTTCCAATGATAAAATTCATTCTTGAAGCATACAAGATTTATTTTATTTTATAATTTGTCCATAACTTTCCACTATGCAGATGTTAGCATGAAACTTTTTATTTAGTTTTTTAAGTAGTGATTATATTTTTATTTTATTTGCTTCTGTCTATAAATCCAAATTTCTTTTGAAGATCTAAAGCAATTTTTATTCTTTCATGTTAATATTTACATTATTAAAGGTGGTGATCACAGAAATGGTATAGATACCAGACAAAATGTCTCGAGGTATTTAATTATATTCTCTGGTTAAATTAGAGGTTGACATTGGGTTCCCTCTTTTTATGGATCAATAAAGTAGTTACTAGTCAACTACTGGAGTTTAGTACTTGAATTTATTTTAACGCTATGAATTCATACAAACTTTGTGGCTTTGTGCCAATGTGAGAAATCAATTTTCTTAGCATTGGTTAATTGACCATCCATTAAATTTATTATTGTTCCTATTAATGCAATACAGGTGATCAAAGGATAGAGTCTCTCTAGAGAACATAGACTTAATATCTGTTGCAAGTAGTCCAGTCAAGCACTGGGGTTGATGTAACCAACATACCCCTAAAACTGCTGGCCTTATGCCAAAATTTGAAACTATTATTATTGTTGTTGTTTTACTTCTCAGAGCACTCGGTCTTGTTTGCTCTGGCAGATTCTGTAAGAATAGACAGCGGCCTATTGTCAGAGGTCTTACAGGGTCACTTTCTGCACATTATAAGCTTTCATACTTGGTTGTTAATATTATCATGGGAGACATTCTACATCCAAGTACTAATCTCAAAATTCTAGCTGTCCCCAGCAGATCAGTTTTTGGGCTTGCTCTGCTCTCATGTCAATTTATTATTATTATTATTATTATTATTATTGGAAAGTGGTGAGCTGGCAGAATTGTTAGCACACTGGGCAGAATGCATAGTGACATTTCATCCATCTTTACATTCTGAGTTCAAATTCTGCCGAGGTCAACTTTGCCTTTCATCCTTTCAGGGGTCGGTAAATTAAGTACCAGTTGTGTACTGGGGTCAATCTAATCAACTGGCCCCCTACCCCAAATTTCAGGCCTTGTGCTTAGAATAGAAAAGAATAAATTCTCCTGAGGTCAACTTTGCCTTTCATCCTTTCAGGGTCAATAAAATAAATACCAGTTGAACACTGGGGTTGAAGTAATCAACTTTTCTCTTCCTTCAAAATGACTGGCCGTGTGCCAAAATATGAAACCATTATTATCATTATTATTATTATTATTATTATTATTATTATTATTATTATTATTATTATATGAAAACTCACAGCTTATTTTGCTGGGTATGATTGAAGTGTCAGCAGTCTACAGCCAGCAGACAAAGGTGACACTTGTTTACTGGTCATGCTTCAAGAACCCTGCGAAGAATTCTTGCAGTTCCAAGCAATGTTGATTTTTGTAGGTGTTCTCTCTTCACACCTGCACCGATCTTTTTCAGCCATGTTGGTAATTGAGTGCTGATACTTCCAAGTGCACCAATTACTATTGGTATCACATCTCCTCCCTTCATTGACCACAACCTTCGTATTTCCCCACTTTAAATCGTTGTAATTGTTTATTTTTTCTTCTTTCACAATGATCCTGTTGTCACCAGGGCATGCTATGTTGATAATCATACATGTTCTTTCTTTTTTATTCACCTCAACAATGTCCAGTTTCCTATGTCTGGTCAGGTGATCACACTGAATCATTACATCCTACAGGATTTTACAGTTCTCATTTTTGGTGACTCCCTCTGGGGTTAGTTCATACCACATCTTTGCTCTTTGTAGGCTGTGATTTCCACAAAGTTCCCAATGGATCATTCTTGCCACATTATTATTATTATTATTATTATTATTATTATTATTATTAAGGTGGAAAACTGGCAAAATCATTAGTGCATTGAACAAAATACTTGGTGACAGTTCTTCCTGCTGTTCATGTCTTGAGTTTAAATTCTGCCCTGGTTGACTTTGGATTGGAAAAATAAGTACTAGTTGAGCACTGGGATTGATGTAACCAACTAACCCTCTCCCACACAATTTCAAATATTGTATCCATAGCAGAAATAATTATTATCAAGGCAGCAATTTGGTAGAATCATTAATACATTGGACTAAATGCTTAGCACCAAAATTTGAAATAGTCATCATCCTCATCCTCATCATCATCTTCAGTAGTAGTAGTAGTAGTAGTAGTAGTAGTAGTAGTGTGGTGAGTTGGCAGAATTATTACTGTGTCAGACAAAGTGCTTAGAAGCATTTCTTCCAGCTCTTTACATTCTGAGTTCAAATTCCACTGAGGTCAACTGTGCTTTTCATCTTTGCAGGGTCGACTTTGCCTTTCATTCTTTCGGAGTAGATAAATTAAGTACCAGTGAAACACTGGGGTCAGTGTAGTCGACTAGTCCCCTCTCCAAAAATTCCGGACCTTGTGCTTATAGTAGAAAGCATCGTTATTATTATTATTATTATTATTAAAGCAGTAAACTGGCTGAATCATCAGCAGCACTTCATCCATCTTCCCATTCTGAGTTCAAATTCTGCTGAGGTCAACTTTGCCCTTCATCCTTTCAGGGTCGATAAAATAAGTACCAGTTGAGTACTGGAGTCCATGTAAACAACTAGCCCCCTCCCACAAAATTTCAGGCCTTGTGTCTATAATAAAAAGGATTATTATCATCATTATTATTATTATTGAATTTCAGAATGATCAGATTGTCAGGCAATTGCCTTGTGATATTTCCTCTAGCTCTTCAAATCCCAACAAGGTCAACTTTGTTTTCCACCCCTTCAGGGTCAATGAAATAAAGTACCGGTCGTGTATTGGGATCAGTAGGATAGATTAATTCCTTCACCCATATTACAGGCCTTGAATTTGTGTTAGAAACAATTATTATTATTATTATTATTATTATTATTATTAGGAGTGGCTGTGTGGTAAGTAGCTTGCTTACCGACCACATGGTTCCGGGTTCATTCCCACTGCGTGGCACCTTGGGCAAGTGTCTTCTACTATAGCCTCGGGCCAACCAAAGCCTTCTGAGTGGATTTGGTAGACGGAAACTGAAAGAAGCCTGTCGTATATATGTATATATATATATATATATATATATATATATATATATATATATATACAATTAAACCTTGGGAGAGGCATCATGCCAGTAATATACACACGCACTGGTTCAGTCCTTTATTAATTTATATAGTTTTTTGTCAAATTATTTCATTGCACTCTTGCAATCTCTTCAGTAACTTATCTCTCCACTTCCATTTATTTTGAATATATGATCTGGCGTTGTTTTGGCGTTGTTTCGAAACTGTTTGGTATGAGCATGTGAGTGTGTGCAAGCTCGTATGTGTGCACGCTCATATGTGTGCACGCACTTATGTGTTCGTGCTTATATGGAAGTGGAGAGACAAGTTACTGAAGAGATTGCAAGAGTGCAATGAAATAATTTAACAAAAAACTATATAAATAAATAAAGGACTGAACCAGTGCATGTGTTTATTACCGGCATAATGCCTCTCCCAAGGTTTAATTGTATTTCTTTCAACACACGTATCCACATCAAGAATCTTGCACACGAAATACATATACAAAATATATATATATATATATATATATATATATATATACATATATATACATATATATATATATATATGTGTGTGTGTGTATATGTTTGTGTCTGTGTCCCCCCAACATCGCTTGACAACCGATGGTGGTGTGTTTAAGTTCCCGTAACTTAGTGGTTCGGCAAAAGAGACCGATAGAATAAGTACTAAGCATCCAAAGAATAAGTCCTGGGGTCGATTTGCTCGACTAAAGGCGGTGCTCCAGCATGGCCACAATCAAATGACTGAAACAAGTAAAAGAGTAAAGAGTAAAAGAGTATAATTAAGATGATGAGCTGGCAGAATTGTTAGCATGCTGGGTAAAATGCTTAGCAGCATTTTGTCCATTTTTACATTCTTTGTCCAAATTCCACTGAGGCCAACTTTACTTTTCACCCTTTCAGAGCCAATAAAATAAGTATTAGTTAAGTACTAGGGTCTATGTAATAGACTTACCCACCCTCAAAACTGCTGGCCTTTTGCCAAAATTATTATTATTATTATTATTATTATTTCCATCTTTTTTTTCTGCAGTTCGATTTGCACCAATTCGACCACCTCAGCTGAAGATGTTTCCAATCAAATTTGAAATTCCTCACAGTGAAGGGAAATCTGTTTTTATTGGAAGAGAGTGGCTCTTCAAAGAAATAGAAATGGTAAGTATGCGAAGAGGTAAAAAATAACCCCTATTGTTGCATATGTAATCCTTTAGGAGAAAGCATAAATATCCGAATTTCCCACTTACATTGCTCAAGCAGAATGTGGTTTCTTATTTATGTAAAGCACACATTGCATAATTAACCAGGGAGTTGTTACTAGGTTGGAGTGTAATCTCCTTCAAATCACACTGTATTGTCTTAAAAGGAAAGGAGACATTAGATGATGTAGTCCCAGATAAGTTTTGTCGCAAAAAGTGAAAAAGTCATGGCTGGAATGTCTTTCATTAGATATCTGCTTTATAAAAGCTGACATGATGCTAAACAACCAAGCAACACATACACCATATAAATACACACACACACACACACACACATGGCATGTATGTGTGTGTGTTGGTGTTTGTATGTATATATATATATATATATGTGTGTGTGTGTGTATGTGTGTATATATATATATATATATATATATACACACATGCATGAAATAAATATCCTATACATCGCAAAGTTTTAACTCTATTCTGTAATTGAAGATTGAATTAACATATGATCAGATATAACTAATATATACTTACAATTGCACACACACACTCTCACACACAATCATTTCGATTTTCAATGCTGCTCTAAACGGCAAGTATCTGCACTGCAATACTGCATCGTTGCAACCATCTAAACCCTATGTTGTCTCATGTGTGATAACAATTTAACTTTATACCTTTCTTGTCATAGTTGCCCCAATAGAAGTTCAATGTTAAAATTCAATTTGAAATGACAAAGTGGCTTTTCAGCTTAAATTTATTTGAGA
Source organism: Octopus bimaculoides (assembly GCF_046866305.1). Lineage (NCBI taxonomy): Eukaryota > Metazoa > Mollusca > Cephalopoda > Octopoda > Octopodidae > Octopus > Octopus bimaculoides. The sequence goes on along the minus strand of NC_142930.1, from coordinate 88,663,329 downwards.
GTTGAAACTCCTGTGGAGTACTTATTCATGAGAATAGTGCCTCAAGCAAATTTATTAGAGCATTTTACATTCCATTCAGAATGATTCCACATCAAAAATGCTGCTCCTTTGGAATACTACTATTATGTATACTATTGCTTCTATCTTCACAGCAGTTTTTCATCTTGTTTGTATAATGCATTCACATTACATGCCTATCCTTACATGAACTTTCTTTGCTTAGATTATAATTTAAATTTAGGTTCTTTTTTTCAATACATTTACATCCAGCTACAAAGAGTAATTGTCTTTCATCATCTGCATCATCATTGGTTCTACATCTACAGTGTTAATATATTAGAAATACCATGGAAAATCCCTTCACACTTTAAAATATAGTCTGCAAATTGACCATGTAAATGGAATCTTTTTTTTTTTGTTCTTTTTTTTTTTTGGCATTTCAACTTGAATAGAGCATGCTGGAATATAAGCCAATAAATGTTATTTGATCTAAATGTTTTGTTTTTTTTAATAACAAGCTGATATTTTTAATAAGTGGATAAAATTCTGGACCAACAAAGGATTAAATTTTTGAATCAACAAAATAGATTTATGCCACATAAATAAACTATATGTATATGTATATATATATATATATATATATATATATATATATATATATATATATATATATATATAGATATACACACATACATACACACACATATATATACATCATAATTCAATTTTTGTCTACTCTTATTACCAGCAGATGTAGTGTTCTAGATATGTGACACACATTTTTAAAGCATGCACTCATAAACATAACCTCTTGGGAGGATGTTTTTACACTTCTTTTGTAATGGAAATTCTGAATTGTTATCACGCATTCTCATCTCAGTTTTATCAGTATAACCTATTGGTAGACATAGCAAAGTGCTTTATCATCTTAGCTACTGAACAAAAGTAAAACTAAGTGGCTTTATCAAAAATTCAATACAAGCATCTACAGTAGAGTACAAGCTGAAAAGTTTATCAACTGCTGTAAAAATTATATAAATATAAAACAAAAAAAAAATTGTAAAATGAAATAAAGACCATAAATTCATGAGAAACAGTTCAAAGCTTCTGGAAGTCTATTGGTGTAAACATAATTGAGAAAGTAAGGAAGAGGTGAGAAAAGTTAAGGGAGCTGTTGCCATTGTTGTTAGTAGTTCCTCTTTCCATGAAAAAACTAAATTGTATGATGCATGTATTGGAAGTGTGATGTTGATTGGTTGTTGAAACTTGGATAAGTTGGCAGTATAATACTAATTAGTGTAAATGACAGAACAAAGGTGAACTGAAAAAATAGGTAATAATGGCCAAAACCAATATACATAAGAGTGATAGTTACAATGGGAAAAAAAATTGGTGATGAGTAACCACAATCTTGAGAAACGCAAAAAAAGTGGTGAAATTAGATCTCAGGCCACTGGGTCTTATAGATGACAAAATATTACCAGACATTATACAACCTGATTTACACATAACACCATAGAAAATGTTGATGAAGATTTCTTTCTATTTTTACTTGAATCATTTTTTTTATACAAATAAAACTGACCAAAATTAAATTTTAGTTTGTCTATGAAAATAATTTTTCCTTTGCTTCATTAGAATGATTAAGCATGGATGTTTCTTAAAATTAGATGAACAAATATCATGGGGAAGTTTATATCCAACTTGATTTAATTCCATTTTCTTCCACAAACAAATTCAATTTGGAATACACTTCTATTGCTTTTTTAATTTTCTTTTTGAAAAGGCCTTGAACAGTGAATGGTCCAGTCAGACACAAGGAGTTGTACTCCAAGGAGATGTTGGTAGTGGGAAGACAGCAGTAATAGAACAACTTCTTGAATACAGTTGCTTTGGAAATAAAACCCAAGGACCTACTTTAATTAATGGAGGTAAGTGGGGTTCATGATTTTTTTTTAAATCACTAGTTTTTTTATTTTTGTTATCATGTTACCTATTCATTTCTTTGATTTTTTTTTTCTTCAGTTTACTTTAATTCATTTGACCCCATGTAATACCGTTTGCAATATCCTTTGGTATTTTCTTACCTTGTTCTTATGTTAACTGTTTTCTCTTTATCATCAAAATCTCACGTATAGATATATTAAGATTCATTATTTTCTTAAATTACTTATACATTTAAATTAATCCTTTCTACTACAGGCACAAGGCCTGAAATTTTGGGGAAAGGGGCTAGTCAATTATATTTATCCCAGTGCTCAACTGGTACTTATTTCATTGACCCCAAAAGGATGAGAGGCAAAGTTGACCTCAGTGGAATTTGAACTCAGGACAAAACGCTGCTAAGCATTTTGCCTGACATGCTGACGATTCTTTCAGCTTGCTACCTTGCACAGGATTTTTTTTTCTGAATTAATACATTTAAATTAATGGTATTAATCCAGGAAAACCGGTGCATTTGTGTAAAGTGTGTTGGGTGAAGTATGCATATTCTTAGATGATAGATGTACTCCATCCTCCTTAGGTCCCTTCAAAGGTGGCACCTAAGGGTCAAATGGTGGTGTTAAACTTTTTTTCAAGCCTTCATCTTGGGTCTCCAGTCTGAGGATAGTCCATGAGTAGTGTTTTCTTCTGTCCTTCCCCAACAAGTCTCAGTGGCCCTACAAAAGGTCATCAGCATTGCTCTTTCTCTTATCATTGAGTCATAAAATAGTAATTAAAAACTAAAAACGTTTTAGTCATATGCAAATTTAAAAGGAATTTTTCTATTTTCTTTTAGATGCTTATCCAGAAACAAATGGTAAGGACCGCCCTAGGCAGAATGGCTACCAGAGCAGTCCTTGTGGAACACTTAGCAGTCTTTCATCTTCATCAGTAGCTAGTCACAACTCTTATTTGAGTGCATCCAGTACTAGTTTGAATTATGATTCTTTAAAGAGTCTTGGCTGCCAAGTAGTAGCCTATCATATATGTCAAGCTGACAACAACACAACGTGCATGCTACCTGATTTTGTACACAGTATTGCTGCTACATTAGCCAGAGCACCACAACTTGAAGCCTACCGTGAAATGTTACTTGTTGATCCCAACTTGTTCAATATCCTTACCATGAAGGAATGCATTCAGAATCCATACCAATCCTTTGTAAAAGGTGTCTTAGAACCTTTAAAAATGTTAAAAAGCAGTGGAAAGATAACTTCAGACAGTTGTATAATTCTAGTTGATTCGTTAAATGAAGCTGAATTCCATCGACCTGACTATGGTGACACAATTGGCTCATTTCTTTTGCATTATTTGCACAAATTTCCTATGTGGTTGAAAGTGATTGTAACTGTGCGAACAAGTTATATTGAAATTACACGGCAGTTACCTTTCTTCCATATATCTATTGATACTTGTGATGCCACAGTTAAAGACCTACATGATTATATCAGCTATCGCATCAATGTCAGTACTGATCTGCAGAACAATATAGCTGTCGATGAGACTGGAACACAAAATAAATTTTGCAACTATTTGCAAACACTTAGTAATGGCAGCTTTCTTTATTGCAAATTGGTCCTGGATCTTATAGAACGTGGAAACTTAGTTCTTAAGAGTTCCAACTATAAAATTATACCTATTAATATTTCTGAAGTCTTTCTGCTACATTTCAATTTAAAATTTCCCAGTGTCAGATCTTATGAAAGGATCTACCCAATACTTGGTGTGTGTTTAGCCTCACTTTATCCTCTCAACCAAGAAGAGATTTATGAAGCCATTAATTCAGGCTCAACAAAGAAATATATTTCTAGAGATGAATTCTTACATAGACTTGAAATACTTTCTGGGTTTCTATACCACCGTGAAACAGATAACACCTATATGTTTTTTCATCCAGCCTTTAGGGACTGGCTTATTAAAAGGGATGAAAATGAACACAGAAAGTTTTTATGTGAACTTCGGTGAGTAAATATTTTCTTTATTTTGCTTTTTTATTTCCAATTAATTTCTAAACCTTTTATATTTCTACACATTCACAAGTTATAAGGAATACTGATACTATAATAACTTTAATTTTATTACAACCTCACCCTATGAATCGAAAAACATTTTGGATAGCCTTCTGTCTGACAACTGAATGCTGCTTTCTAAGCACAAATGAAATTATACATGAAAATTCCTGGATTAGAGAAGAAAAACCACAATGAATGTAATTACCATGTAACTCATCAGTATCACATGGTTTTTAAGAGCTACATTTTTCCTTCAGAACATATATACTTTTTTATTGCTGAATATATCTAGTCAGAACTGCTATAGTATCATTTTAATTTTCATAGAGGACAGCTCTGTGAGAAATTTAAAACATAGAAGCAAGCTTTAGCTGTATATTAGTTAGAAATTTGGTTATAACATATTACATTAAAGATGAGCCATGATCACCATTTAAAACACATATGGCTATTATATTCACTATTTGTATATTTTTGGATACTATTGTATACTATAGAATATCAGAAATATTATTATGCATCTATAACCCAATCACATAATTCCACAACTGTAGATATACATTGAAATTTTGTGACACTTCTATACTATACAAAACTACCACAAAATAAGACAAAAGTGAATCTACATGTATATGTGTGTTAAATTACTGTCATGAATCTTCAACAATGTAATTGTTTAAGTTTCAACAGAGATACTCTCAGATTAAGTTATTTGCCAAACAAGTACTGAATTATTTTTCCTAAAATTCACAAAAAATTTAATGATTACTTTTGAATATTATCAGTATATTTTTATTTATAAATTGTTTACTTATATACAGCTGAACATGACACCTCTTTTGGATATAAGAGTGTGTGATTCTGCCTTCAAATTTCTTCCAGCTCTTCCTCAAAGGAAAATCAAATAAGTCATCAAAGATCCTGTTTTCTGATTCCATGTATCTTACATGTCATGTGCTTTCTTTAGGTTGAATTTTGAAACCTGTGGAAAAAATACTTTTTGGTTTTTGATCTACTGACTGTCGATGGCTATGGTCAGGATCTTCTATTTTGTCATCCTTTTTTGAAATGACATGCTAGATACAGAGTATCTGAATCTCATATTGATGAAAAGATCATATCAATAAAATTTGCTGCAGTTGTAATCTTCATTCCAGGAGAATAACTCATTCATAAATATGTGAAATCCATCTTAATGCTTTTATCACCTCCAGACTTGGATATGTGTTTTTTCCTTTGTTGGCAACAGTTGCTCAAACATCAGTAAATTATAATTTCTACTTTGATATTCAGTATGTACTGTTATGGGAATGTCAAATATTCCTAGAATCAATACTGATCTAATTTTATCATTGAAAATGCTATTAATGATATATAAAAGCTTTCCTCCATTGAATATGTCCTATGACAGAAAAGAGAGATATGAATAAGTGATATAATGATCGTTTACATGAAAATGTTATAGATAATTATTGTTTAGTATCTTGTCAAAGAATATTATCAAATAGTGCTAGTTCTCTCCCATTGAACATGTTGAAACATATCCCTTCTTTGTTAACAAGGTGTGGAGTAAGTAAGATAACAAGGTGTGGAATAAATAAGATAGATGATGGCTGCTACATGAATTTTAGTTTTCTTAAGAAGAAGCCCAAGTAGACATTCTACACTAATTAATTCATAGGAAAAGGAGAATTACTGATGTTTTTTATAGCCTTTTCATCAGTGGCTTGTATTTTTTTAATAAACAAACTTTCCTTATTAATTCTTGTTTTATCTGGGGTATATTCTGTACATTGATAGAGTGGGAAGACAAGAAATTTGGAAGATATGGTTTTCATGCATGTTTCCAGATGTTCACTAAGTGAAATTTGTTTATATATGATGTGAGCAAATTATCTGTAGCATGTCTTCTAAAACAGTTATGAAGATATATTCATTATGTATTCATTTTTAAAAATAAAATTGTAGCTTTAAATTGTTTCACTGTTACATTTATAGAAGTAACTTGAAAATTATTTTATAATATAAAGGATTTAAAGAAATTATTAGAATTTTTCAAAGTTCTGTAACCTAAAATATCTTAATCTATATTCAAATGTTTTAAAACTTGCACATATGAAATATAATAATTAAAAAAGAATGTGAACACTGATGTACAACAATTTTGTGGCAATTCATAACCATTTTTGACATTACCAAAACCATTGTTTCCTTTCTTAAGTCATATCATTGAAAAAATATCATATTGCTGTAAATCAGTGACTGACTTGTTGGTTAATATTTTATATTCATACATTCAACAAGCCTATTGTCCACAAATTCTTTTGATGCAGCAAAACCTTTACTTGTGGCACTATACAGCTAATGAATTAATTTTATATGAGAATATATATTTATAATTGTGGGAAAGTTAAACAGAAAGAAGTTATTTAGCAATAGAAGTAACAATATTTTAATTTGACCTGAAGTTCCATCTCCGCGCACGCACGCACGCACACACACACACACACACACACACACACACTCTTCAATGTTTCTCCAGTTCTGGTTATTTACAACTTGACAGAGTACATGTGATTATTAACAGCATCAGAACTAATGAAATCTTAACAAGAATCAAATCCAGGATCTTTTCATTTTCAAGCTCTTGATCTCACTTTAACTTAATATCTTAACCAGATGATATTTTTTTATAGTCACAGCGAGTATATTATTTTTGATTTATATGAATTGATCAAAATATTACAATGTTTGATCAAAACTAAAAAAGTTGGAAATTTGTATATTGACACCTGTGCTCTACTGTATCTTAAGTCAGAACACTTTCTATTGACCCAGTCCATCTAAATCTAAACACTTACTATATTGTGGGAACAACTTATTCTATGACAAGCAGTGACTGTACTGGACTAACACTGATGAGTTTTTTATAAGTTTGCAGAGCTGAATTCAATTCGTTCTGTGAGTATAGATTGCCCCTATGACATACAGATTATGGAACTCACCTCAAAATCCATATGATTAATATTTACAGAATCAATTTTCATTCCCTGTGCTATAAATGATAAATAGATCAAAATATAGTTGGCCATTGGGTCAATGTAATATGGAAATGTAATAAGTAAATATGAAATACTGGGATAATGCTTTCATTTTAATCATTGTGCTTAATAGTTTTTTGCTTATCGTTAATATAAGTCTTTTGAATAAGCTTTCAAGAGGAGATTGATTTCAGAAAATATTTTTTGAAATAATGAAGATAATGGAATATATTACACATATAATTAATGATCACTGCTACACTCCATTCCATTTTGTAAGGTTGGTGTTGCAAAAAAAATTCTTTAATTATAAATATTCTCTGGTGAAGCACTTAAAGAACTATGTTGAATTTTTGTTTTATAAATCACATTATAAATCAACATATAATGTGACGTATAAATTTTGACAGACATGAATAGTTTGATAAATTAACGTATATTTTGACAAGCATATGTTATATTTGTTATTTAATGTTTCCAATCTTATTTAAATGCAAGTATGAACGAAATGAATATTTGCTTTTTAAAATTTATTTGTACGACTGGGTTTGTGTTAGCAAACATTTACATATTTGAATGTATATTCCTGTGTGTGTATGTATTTATTTCCTTTCGAAAATTTAATTTCTACAGTCTGGTTATGTGTATTTACATAATTAAATGTATATGCATATGTGTGTTTGTGTGTTCAAGGCAGCAAATTTGCAAAATCAGAGCATTGGATAGAATGCATTATAGTATTTGTTCTGACCCTTTGTACTCTGAGTTCAAATGCCACTGAGGTCAACGTTGCCTTTTATTCTTTCAGAGTCAATAGGAAAGTACCAATATGTGGGGGATTGACTGAACTGTAAGAAAATCACACCAGATACCTGGCAGTATTTTCCTTGGCTCTTAGTATTTACAGTTCAGATTCTACCATGGCTTACTTTGGTATTAGACTTAATCTGTAATCTGGTTTAAGGCTAACTGTTTCCCTTGTTCCTACCAGTCTTTGGGATTCTCTAAGAAGCTATGGACTTTTCTCTTCTCACTAAAATATACAAATAAATAATACATTCTAATTTTGACACAAAGCCAACAATTTTGAGAGGAGGATCAAGTCAATTACATCAACCCAGTACTTAACTGAAAGAATAAACGGTTAAGTCAACTTCAGTGAATGTTAAGAGTCAGAAGAAATGCAGCTAAGCATTTTGTCTGATACACTAACAATTCTGCCAACTCACTGCCTTGATGAAAATTAATTATAATAATCATCAGATTGTTATTTGAGTGTTTTGTATTTTCTTCACAATTGTGTTTGGTACATTATTTTTGATTTATATGAATTGATCAAAATTTTAACTTCAAGTTTTGCATAAAACCTCCCATGTTTCCTTAATTGATTTCAATGGCAACTTTTTGAAACTGGAAATGTACAATTTATATATTTTTAGCCATGATAATTGGCCTGTTCAGATGCTCTTGCATATATATATATATATATATATATATATATATATATATATATATATATATATATATATCAGGCTGGAGTCTAGTGCTGCTCCCCAGCTTGCCAGCTCTGGTTAAACCATCTAACCCATAACGGCATGAACAACAGGCATTAAATGATGATGATGATGATATACATACATATATATATATATATATGTATATAACACATTTGTGGCCAATAACATAGTTTGTCTTTCAGGGTGTATTAATATTCTTGTAATATGTACATATTTAAGCATTATATTATTTTAAGTAAAAATTCACAAACATTATTTTCAAATTCTAAGTAAGATTTTCATCAATTTATTAAAGACTTACAAGTTCACCTCTCTATTTTGCCACCACTTTTACTCTTCCACCTTCCTCCACCATCACATTAATGTTAAACATACATGATATCATGCTCCCTCCACTTGTATGATATCTCACTCCCTCCACACCCAATTCATGCCTGTCAAGTCTTCCTCTACAGCTCATCTTTGTAACACCCATCTCTCTTTTACCTTTCTTTATTTTTACCCGTACTGCTGTAATTATATGACAATAGAACTTCACATCTTCCATCCCCACTTTTGTGCTACAAGTTATCCCTTTCTCTGGAACATCTTACCTTGTCACTCATCCACATTCTTAACATCATCCCTTATTTTATTTTCCACTGAACATCCATTTCCTTTGAACTCCTTCTGATATCTGCCATCAACAACTCCCATCCAATCCTTTTTGTCAATCACTATATACACACCTATGTGCCTCTGACTTCCATCTCTGCCACTGTGCATCTCTTTCCCACTACACTCCACACCATCTCCCTATTTCTTACCCATCTATACTTTTATTACACTGTTGCTCTCCATTTCTGCCCACTTTTATGTATTCAAATCCATCATCTCCATCTCCTTGACCCATTCTTATTTTCCTTTATGTCCCCCCTGCCAACAAACTCCTTATCCACTTTCTTATTCCTTGAGAGTATACCCTGACACCTCATCCTTGCCATCCTTTCCTGCTGGGGTAGCCATGTATCTCCTCTGCACCAAAACACCTGTTCTTGTCTACTCAACACCTAGTAGAAAGCCACCACCCTCATTTTTGTATTGCCCCTCTATCTAAGAGTCTTGTCTTGCAAGTTATTTGGTAACCTCACTAGTGCTGATGCCACAGAAAAATCACCCAGTACAATCTGTAAAGTAGTTGGCATTAAGAAATGCATCAAGTTGTAGAAATCATGATAAAGCAATCCTCTGGCTCATCAGATATGTATGTGTGTGTCTATATATGCTTTCTATGTGTCCTCTGGGACTTATCTAACTGAAACATCCAAGGAAGTGAAACCCTTTTTATAATATCAGTCCTCACACTTCTCCTTTGGATGTATAAAAATACACAGGAAATTCTAAATACTGTTTTTTTTTTGTCATGCAGTTTAACTTTAATTATGTAGTGTGTGTGTGTGTGTGTGTGTGTGTGTGTGTGTACATTTACATACTTATATGGGTGTGTGTATGTATATGGGGAGGTGTATGTGTATCATCATCATCATCATCATCCATGCTTGCATCAGTCAGATAGAGTTTATTATAGCAGCTTTTCTACAGCAGGATGCACTTTCTGTTGCCAACCCTCACCTGTTTCCAAGTAAGGTAATATTTACCCATAACCAGACATGTTTTAGCAGTATATTGGAAATGAATAGTACTGTTTGTATGACAGTGACACTCATTTCAACTATCACATGATATCAAGGCACAATGTGCTATTTCCAGCAGAAGATATGTCTGAAACCCAGACAATTGAAGAAAGCTATCAAGGAAATAAGGCATAGCACCTGGAACTACCTCAAAATAGCTATGGTTGATTAAAAAATTGCATTGGTGAAGACTAGCTCAGTCCTTGCTGCCCCACTCAGGTGAAATGTACAGGCTAAGGGACAAAACGCTTGTGATCCTGAGGTGCCTGCTAATGATACAGAAGGGTTTCCAGCATTGCCATGAATTTAGAAGAGCTTGCAAAACCTCTGAGTAGCTCTTGCAGTTTCTACATGGGGCAAAGCATTTCTGATGTTTTTCACACACACACACACACACACACACACAGATAGATAGACAGACAGACAGACAGACAGACAGATAGCTAGATAGATAGATAGATAGATAGATAGATAGATAGATAGATAGAGGTGAGTGAGTGAGAGAGAGAGAGAGAAAGGGGTCAGTGGGACCTTACTTAGACTCAGATTCTCTTGGTTTGTGAGATGCATAATTGTTCTTGTATTGACCTTTATTCTATTCTCCTTCTTCTGATGTCTTATGTGTATATTGGGAACAATTTTTCTTTCAAATAGGTTATATTAAAAACACTATTAATTCAAGTCTGATCTTTTGTATTAAATCTTTTACATATTCCTCTTTTAATACCATCACATTATGATGAGAATGGCACTGTGAAAGTTTAAAATCATTAATAGACTAACAAATTCAAAGACATTATTGTTCCCAACTAAAAATAAAGGATTGAAGAAATATGAAACATTTTCAATGGAAATTATCAAATTTGAATATAGTCATATTTTAATATAACACACACACACATACATGTACAGACATTTTTTTTTTCACGTTTGTAAATTCATTTCTATAAATTCAGTTACATTCAGTAGTATTTTAATTAATGATTGTGTATTTAGTGGTATATGAACCCCCTTTGGTTTTTCTTTGTTACACTTCTTTTTTATTATTCAATAAAAGTCTTCTCTCGCAGAGATATATTTCCAATGCTCTGCCACTCTAGATTTTCTACCTTTCCTTACTTGATGGACTTTATCTATTTTTCCCTCTAATCAGAGTTTTCCAGCGTTCATCACATCTGATCTTCTGGAACCGTAACTTTTATACTGTCTTTGCAAGTTGCCTGACATGGTTTGAAAATTATATCAGCAAAATGTATTTTATATAGTAGCATGAACAATGAGATAATAACTTAATTGATGCTTACTTAATAATCGGCATCATCTCAGCAACAGAAACATACAATATATTTTGTATGTAGGCATTGTGTTAAGAAATTTGATTTCTGCTCTTGTGGTCTCGGGTTCAGTTCAACTGCACAGCACCTTGAAAACAGAAGCTGAAAGAATCTTATCACATGTGTATGTGTGTGTGCACGCCAGTGTCTAAACATCATTTGATGTTTATAAATGAACATTATCATTATCATACCAAGCTTGTTCATTTCAAGTCTTCCATGAAAAACATGTCTAGCTATGAGAAATTATTACCTTGCCTAGAAACAGGTGAATCTTAGCAACAGAAAGAGTATCCAGCCATAGAAAATCTGCCTCAACAAATTCTGTCTGACTCATGTGAGCACAGAAATGATGATGATGAGAAGGAGGAAGAGAAGTTTGAAGATGATGGTGATGGCAGTGGTAAACATACAATACAGCCAATCATTTCAAATATTTTTGCTTTTTATTTAGAAAAAAAAGATTATTTTATATCTATTTTTTAAACAATAGGGCACAATGATTAACTTTACTGTTTACTCTCTGAGTTCAAAAAAGAAAAAAAAAAAAGAAAGGTATCAGTGAAATGGTAAAATTGTAAGAAAATCAGATCAGTTGCCTTGCAGTGTTTGTTCTGGCTCTTTGATTTCGGAATTGAAATTACTCTATCTTACTTAGTAAATAGATTTAATCCATCAACCTGTTTAACACCACCACATGGCACTTTTAGTGCCTTTAGTAGAATCTACTTTGTTGCAAGTATTCTGGAAGGTCTCTGGTTTGAGTTTATCTTATTCCCACTCTCCCATTCCTCTTGGAGGCCCTATGAAAGAGCATCATCACTGCTGTCCTTCCTGGTTAAAAAATATTTTTAAAAATTTTAAATACAGTGTAAGTAATAAATATGTTTATAATAACAAATCCTGTTTCTTCAACTTTTCTTCTTTTTTAACTATTATCAGCCACTCCTATCTTCTTCCATTTTTTTAATTTCATTTTTATATTCTCAAAAATTTACTAATATTTTAACACTATATTGATATCAATTGACATTGAACAAATACATTTAAACAATGTATATTGATGTCAGTTGACATCTATGTATAGTGATGTCAATTAATAAAAAGTTAACCAACAAGAATTCTTTTTGCTCAATATTTAAGGTATGGTCACAGCTTGATGGCATTTCGCTTGTCAAGAATTTGTAGCAATCAAGATCCTGAAAAGTCGCTGGAACTTGGTCATCACATCCTGAAAGCCAACATATATAAAAACCTGTGTCGCCAGTCACAGTTTTCATCGCGAGTTTTTCTTGCCTATTGGATGTGCCTTTGCTCTGACAACCTCAATGCTGCTTTAGTCACTCAACGGAATCTTTTCTCCCCAAATGTTAAGGTAACTAACATATTATTTTAACATAAAAATGATTTTTGAAAAATAATGTCAATATAATTTTATTATTACATTTACTAAGGCTGGCAGAATCGTTAGCATGCCTGGCAAAATACTCACTGGTATTTTGTACACATTTACGTTCTGGGTTCAAATTCATCCAAGGATAACTTTGCTTTCTCCTTTTGGGATAAATAAGATAAGTATCAGTTGAACACTGAGGTAGATATAATTGGCTTACCATGGCCTTGTGCAAAAATTTGGACCCATTATTACATTTACTTCTTTATACTTATAGATAGAATATAAAGAAATTAAACATGCAGATGAAAGCATGCATCTAGTTCTCATTGTTTTAGAAAGAAAAGACTTTAACATTGTCATAATAAATATTTTTAAACAAGCCACAAGTGTGATTATTTTATAATTTTGTTGGTTTTTTTAATAAATATTTAGACAGATTTAGATGACTAGTTGTGTAGCCATACAAAAGAGAGACAAGATAAAGCATATTGGTGGTTGGTGCTTTTAATGTTATGCCTTCCAAATACTTGGTATATTAGTCACTGAGAAGAAACTGCTTAAACTGTCAGTTTATGGACTATTAAACAAACTCAAACAATGCCCTTCATAAGTTCAGTAAATAAGTGTGAATGGTGAGCAGGGTGATTATCCCAAGGTGGGATAACGGGTCTTTACAGACCCTTCCAGACTGATTTCAGTTTAAACTTCCATAATTTGATATCTAAAGAAAATATGGTCATGGATGAGATAAAAAGGGAACCTCTACATGGTTGCTTGATCTGATAGAATTAGCATGCAGATCTTTGTCTTACAACTCCCTACAATCTTATAAAAGAAACATTTTACTGGAGTAAAATAAAACATGATAGACTTGTTGATCTATTTGATCCAAGCTGATCTGGGATGAAACAACAATGTCATCAAGTAAAGGAATTTTAGGAAATTTCTATATAGAGAGGATGAAGTGTTTAGTAAAGAATGCGAAGAGTGAGACAAAATATTTGTGAATACTTGAGTCACTATACAACAGATAGAAGGGAGATATGATAAATTGGTGTTTGGTGAGTTTACTGGTATGTCTTTAAGAAACTTACAGCTAGAATTGTTAGAATGCAGGTGAATTTTATAATTGTGGGTCGCATTTGGTAATGATTACCAAAATCAAATTTTAAACCATTATAGTTAAAATGTTTTAGTAAGAGAATATTTTATATATGTTTTTACCTGTCTGTTTCTTTTTATATATTGAGAAAAGAAAACTTTGGTTCATTTTCTTTTTTTATCCTTTATTTAGGTTAGCCGCTTACTTATATTAGCCGGAGCTAATCCCAATGCCAAGAGTAACTTTCTCAATCAAGCCCCAATTTTGTGTGTGAGTGCACGAGAAGGCTTCCTTGAAATGGTGTCATCATTGTTAGAATTTTCAGCCTATGTGGATGCTGTATGTGAAGATGGGATGACTGCCTTATGTCATGCAGCTGCTAATGGACATCTGGATGTTATTAAATTATTGTGTTCGAAAAAAGCAAATGTAAGTAATTATCTTCATATTTCAACAGACATCATTCAAAACAACAAAATATCTTTGCAATGATCTCAAATTCTATTTCAGCTTCTGACAGTGTGATAAAAAGAAATATATATATATATAAATTATAACTTGTTCTTTCATTTTATCTAACATATGACAGATGGAATAAGATTAATCTCTTGAATCATTTTTGTATTTACTGAATTTGATACCAATTTATCTGTACTCAATGTCTCTTCAAAAATTTTTCTTTACTAGAGTTTACTGCAACCAGTTAAAATATTTATAATCTTTTCAAAACAACCTGTGCTTCCTTATATGAGACTGATCCAAACTAACAGCATTCCCTAGCATTTTCCCTGGTACAGAGTATTAGTGAAGTCTTTATGATGCATCTTGAATTTTCTAAATAAAGAAACAAAAATATAAATGAAAATATATTTAGAAACAGTGTAAAAATATATACATACAGAAGACAAAATAAACTGAATACTTCTTGGTAAAATATTCTCAATATTGACCCCTTTTCTTGCTAATACTTTTGATACTAATCTACTTGAGACTACCCTCTTGTCTTTTTTTTTATATATATAAACCTGCATGTTTAAACTGTTCATATTTAAATTAGATCCTTTTGTTATGGTTTTATATAAGAATATTTTGTTTAGTTATATTTCAAATACCAAATTAATATAAAACTATTGTAAAATTAATCATCTTACTAAAGGCATACAAATTCTTAAGTATTTTCAAAATTAATTGAAACACAAAAGCATTGTATTTCATTAGGTGTGTGGTCATATTAAGATTAAAACAGTGGCACCAAAGCTTACTTTACTGAAAGTTCCTGCAACTTGAGAACTGGTTTTGGCTTGACGAGAATGTAATATTTCTCATAAAATTGATATTTTCTTTTGTATATCAATTGTTATATTTTGATTAATTTTTCTTTTCAGTTAAGTCATACAGATAAATGTGGACAATGTCCAGCCGTCCATGCAGCCATGCATGGACACCTTGAGTCATTAGCTTTCCTCTTACAATGTGATTGGTCAAGCGCATCAAGTCAACAACAAAAGATTGAAGCCATGCAACAGGCATTTGTTGCTGCTGCTGCAATGGGGCACAAACATGTAAGTGTTCTTTTATATTTCAATCCATAAATTCAAAACAGAAAAAAATAAACAACCAATTACCAATAATTGATTGGGAATTTAGTTTGAAATATGTATCTATACAGTAACATGGTAGATTGTTTTTTGAATTATAATGTTCCTGCTGTTTCTCTTTAGCCCTAGGAGAAGCCTAATAAGGCTAATGTGTAATAGGAAGTATTTTAGCTGTGAATATGCTTTTTCATAGACACTGTGTGCTTATGGCTACATCATCCAGCATGTCTTTTTTTCTTCTCTCGAATGGCTGGATTTTAGGAAGGATTTTGCTGAAAAGCTTTTTTCTACAAAGCTGAACAACCATACAGAGGCACTCTTGTTAGCTTTGTTATTATGTTTAATCCATACTTCTCCAACCTCATGAATCAACAACAGCTAATTTTTTATGGCTGTGTGTTACCAGATAAACATATCAACTTTTGAGCCTTGTTTCATCAATGACAGAATTAATATAAGTATATATTAGCCAATATATGAGAAAATACAGAAATGAATATTGTAAAATCGTACATATATTTTAGCATAATAAAATGGCTAAAATACTGCACAAATATGTATATATAGTATATGTTGTATTTATGATGACTTGAGATGGAACATAATATGAAAACTTAGTGAAGAAGGAAAATTGATATAACAACAGATGGCAGCATAAGATGAAGTAGACCAAAGTTGTTTGGACACATTGTGGAAACAGAACTAGAAATATTCTGGGATAAATGAAAAAATATCATGTGAAGCAAGAAGTAGAAAAGATTTGAAGAAAATATAAAACAAGAATATAAATATTACCTAACAGTATTTGCAATAAATTAAGACATCAAACTTTAAAAGAAAAAACATCAAAAAGAGAGGTTAGAATAAAAGTACTTGAATATTTAGAGTGATTTAAATGAATGTTAATGAAATTTTGAAATGAATATTTTTTTTAAAATTAATTTTAAATTTGTTGGATATTAAATATGTTTAAAAAAAGAAATGTGATGGTGTGGAGAAGAAATATATTTCATTAAAAAGATATACCTTTTGTTATATTTGCAGATCTGTGATTATTTAGTAGTACATGCTGTTGGGAGAAGTAATGAAGCTTTCAGCATAGATGCAGTTGATACTTTAATTGGAGAAACAGGTTAGTAAGATAATGTTATATATGTAAATATTGACTTTACTCAATGTATAGATACATGGTAATTATATGGATTGACTCATAACTATAGTCCTTTTTTTTTTCTCTCTCCCATAATAAAGTTAAAAATGGAATATCTCTGAAAGCAGACATAAAACAATTTAAAAACTCTTAAAATACATTTTATCATCACAGCCAACACATCTTTAAAATATTATTCCTTAACTGGAATTAAATCAAATGTGGGATTAAAAGAAAAAAAATCATTCTAGTGCAGTTATTTGATTGTTAACCATTCAAATAACATAAGTAATTGTATTAACTTTTTTTTGACTTACCTTCATCTGTGTATGCAGGCATGGCTGTGCAGTTATGAAGTTCACTGCTTTGCAACCATATGGTCCTGAGTTCAATCCAACTGCACAGAACCTTGTGAACTTAACAAATGCTTTATATCATACCCTTAGGCTTACTATTTTTTATTAAAATTTTAAGTGCAACAATTTTCTAATATTTTCTTTTCTGACAAAATACAAAAATCAGTATGTTATAAAGTTATATTGTCTTACAAGATTTGATTTTAGAAAATTTTCTAAAATGCAAAATTTTCTCTATTTATATAGTACAATGTATTTTCAAGCATTTAATTTATCTTGTTCTGAATATATTATTATAATTTTAAAATATGTGAAGAGAATTTTCTAATTTTTGTTCTTTTTTAAATTCTGTGGTTAGAGTATATTTTAATGTTGATCTGACTTTTAAGAAATGTGTCTTAAATTCATGTTTATAATCACTACAATCTCTTTACATTACAAATATTTTCTGTCTATGATTTAAAGCACTAACTGCAGCTTGTCTTCATGGCCGTGAAGAAGTTGTTCGTTATTTGATCAAGCAGGAAGCCAATGTCCATCTGGCTAATACCAAATCCTATAGTCCTCTGCTTTGTGCTGTGAAAGCAAATAAATGTGAAGTGGCTGAAATTCTATTCCAAGCTGGAGCTTCCATAGAACAACCAGATAAAAATGGTCATACTCCCTTGATGCTGGCTGCTGCTGAAGGACATATTAACATATTAGAAATGCTTCTCTCAGCAGGTAAACTAAAATTTTGTTATAACATAGCTGTATAGTTCCCTTCACAACAATTTGTTTCCAGGTTTGAAAGAAACTCATCTGTCTGTCTGTCTATCTACCTCTCTGTCTGTTTATCTATCTATCTATCCATCCATCCATGTATATATACACACACACACATACATATATATATATATATATGTATATATATATATATATATATATATATATATATATATATATGGGAGAATTTACGAAAAAAACAACAGACGAAGACAGGTGGTGTAAACAACAAATGGATGTATTGGTTTAACGCTCGGGAATAGAGAAATATATATATACGCACACACACATACATACATATATACACACACACACACACACACACACACACATATACACATTCACACACATATATATATATACACACACACACACACATATAAATGAGTGCTGAAAAGTTTCTGGTTTTGGGTAAAAGAAAATACAGGAGGAGGATCAGTTAATTATGATTTTATTCAACATATTCTCCTCTCAGATTGACAAACTTATTGCAGCAGTCTTTTAGTTTTTCCAAGCTCTGTTAAAGAACTTAGAAGGTTAGGCCTTCAACCTGGCCTTTCGCAACACCCTTAAAGAGAGGAACTTTTCAGCACCCACTGTTTCTGTATGCCAAATCCACTCTCAAGATTTTAGTCAGCCTGGAGCTATAGTGGAAAGCATTTTCCCAAGATGTCAACAGTGGGACTGAATCTGGAATCATGTGATTGTGAAGCACACTTCTTACCATACAATTATACTTTTGTTATACCTTCTTGTTTAAATTCTGCTGTATTTAATTCCAAACAATAGGAAGAAATGAATTCAGTGTCTTACATTGTTGCCAATAAAACTGTTTAAAAGTAAATTGTTTTTATTTCTTAAATTTTTATCACAGATGTGTTCCAGATTTATATCTTACTTTATCTTTTCCATCTTTTTCTCTTTTTATTTTTTATGTGAGTACAGAAGCCAGTCAAACTGAAGTTGACAAGGATGAAATGACTGCACTAAGTTTAGCTTGTTTACATGGCCATCTGCAGATTGTACAGATTCTTTTGAGTAGAGGTTCTGATTTACATCATGTTGACAAAAATGGGCAGATACCTTTACATCTGGCATCATTCTATGGAGAGCCTCAAATCGTAAGTTGTCATTCATTGTTACCATAATTCTTTCTACGTTCTGTGTATAATTCTTGATAACATCTGTGCTGCCAAATGAGGTAATGATAACATTTACAAAAGATTCAATGGACTTTAGATTTGATAGGCTGTTTTTGTTTAACCCATGGTCAGTCTAACCAAGTAGAACTTAAGAGGAATAGCAAACTAATCATGACCACCCTGCCTTTTAAGGATATATAAGTACTGTATTTTCAGACTTATATATAGTCTTATATAAGTCATCATAGTATATAGCAGTGGTTCCGAACCTGTGGTCCATGGACCTCTCATGGTTCACAAAGGTAGTACTGGGGTTCTATGAACATGTTAAACTGACAGACTTTTCAACTGCCTGGGGTCTGTGGGAAAGCTCATTTAAATAAAAGGGGTCTTTGGTTGTCAAAAGGTTGGGAAGTGCTGGTATATAGTGTAAATATTCAAACATCACTATCTTATCAAATCTTGCTGCATTTCACAGGGAATTTTTATTCCTCCAAAGTTGTCTTGGTGTATACATTAACCTACCTTTTGCTCTGAAAATTTCAAGTTGTATTTCAGAAAATATGGTATACGTTTTCTATTTTGTACAGCAACATATGATTTTAAGGAAATTTGACTGTTATTTTAACAGGTCCAGCAATGATATAAAGATTCCCATGAAAGCTCATATACCTATTAAGTATTTAATAGGTGATGATGGATGGTAGAATCACTAGAGCGCTGAGCAATATGTCTTTCGATGTTTGATTACATCCTTTTATGTTCTCAGTTCATGTTTTTCATTTTCAGAGGCCAGTAAAATAAACACTAGTCATATACTGGGGTCACTTTAATCAACTAATTTTACAAAATAAACTCAGTTTTGAAAATATTCCAAGTTCAATTTTATGATTTCATTATACACAGGTGCAGGTATGGCTTGTATAGTTAACAAGCTACCTTGGTTTCAAGTTCAGTCCTACTGTGTAACATCTCTGGCAAGTGTCTTCTTCTTTAGCCACAAGCCTTCTGAGTGAATTTGGTCTACAGAAACTGTATGGAGGC
This sequence comes from Octopus bimaculoides, assembly GCF_046866305.1. Taxonomy (NCBI): domain Eukaryota; kingdom Metazoa; phylum Mollusca; class Cephalopoda; order Octopoda; family Octopodidae; genus Octopus; species Octopus bimaculoides. The sequence goes on along the minus strand of NC_142930.1, from coordinate 88,643,216 downwards.
CCATCATAAGACAGGCACAATATATACATATGCATATATGTATGTATAAATAGAGAAAAGGATAAAGAGAACAATAGCAAAGTTAGAAATATTTCTAACTTTGCCATTGTTCTCTTTATCCTTGTCTCTATTTATACATACACACGCTAATACACGACTTATCATCCCCAATCCTGTTTATACAACGATTGGGGCATAACTAGCCGGTATACAGCACTTACTCGGTACTACCTGTATTTTGGGCTTGATTAAATCCAATACCCTCCTCAACCTTATGCATATATGTATGGATATACAACTGTGTATGTGTGTGTTTGTGTCTGTGCTTGTTCCCCACCACACTACTTGATAATTGGTATTGATTTGTTCACATCCCCATAACTTAGTATTTTCAGCAAAAGTATGGGAATGATTTGTTTGACTAAAACCCTTTAAGGTGGTGCCCCAACACGGCCACAATCCAGTGACTGAAACAAGTATAAAAGATAAAAAATATCTTTATTCATTACCATTCGGATTAATCTGTCAAATATAATGTATATTTATTCACATTGTTTCAAATTAATCATACATTATCTTGTAGCTTCAAAATTTTGATGGTGTAGGTGTTTATTTTTAGAAAGACATTGTAGTGTAGGTGTGAGAAACCAGATCTGGCTGGTTTAAACATAAAAACTAGAAAGATTAAAACCATTTGCACCACAAGATTGGTGATAACTTAGTGGCAGAAATATGGTGCTAACATCAAGTATTACATGTAACTTTACTCTAGCTTTAAATAATAGAACTACAACAGAGTTGTGAAATCCAAATTTGTGAAACTAGATCAAATCACTATGTATATTATTTGATCATTATCAGTGCTGCTATCTCATTATGTAACAAAGTATCCCATGAAGGTGCTTATATAAATAATAAATTATACTTTAAATGTTAGCTAATCAATACATGTATATTCCAATAAAACACCATTATATTAATAGTGCTGTTGCATTAAAATTATGTTATTGACTAAATTAGCAGTTATTTTCATGAATAATTCTGTTTTATATTATAAGCTAAAAGCTATTCACAGAGACAGGAAATTGGTTATTTTTAAATTTTTTTTAAATACATTGATACAGATTTTAAAGTTACTTGATATGAAAGCAGCCTCGATTCAATGTGTAAATTTTAGTTTGTAAAATTATATGTGCCTTCCTCTCACCTTTATCCCATTCACATCCCACTCAACTCCACTCACCCCCTGTTAACTACCTGTAATTCACAGTGCTCACACATCTCCCTTTGTTCCCATCTCCTTACTCAAATACTCTTGCACACAACTCCCACCGCTTCCTCTCTTTTTAATTTATCTCCATAGAACCACATCCCACCTGGCCCCCACCATTTCTTTTTCTTCTTCCCTCCTTTCCACCATCCTTCTTCTTTTCGTTTTTCTGATGAGGGACTCTAATGTCCAGAATGTTGAAAACCCTTTTCCTATTTCTCTACAAACGTGAAACTTCAAACACCTTTGTGATAACTTGTTCCTCTTGTTGAATTTTTCTTATTTTTGCTTATTCATTATATATATATATATGGCACCTGTACCAGTGGAGCACTATGAGCACCATTCGAGCGTGATCGTTACCAGCGTCGCCTTCCTGGCACTTGTGCCGGTGACACATGAAAAGTCGTTCGAGCGAGATCGTTGCCAGTGCCATTTAACTGTGCAGGTGGCACGTAAAATACACCATTTTGAGCGTGGCTGTTGCCAGTACTGCCTGACTGACCTTCATGCCGGTGGTACGTAAAAGCACCCACTACACTCTCAGAGTGGTTGGCGTTAGGAAGGGCATCCAGCTGTAGAAACTCTGCCAAATCAGATTGGAGCCTGGTGTAGCCATCTGGTTCACCAGTCCTCAGTCAAATCGTCCAACCCATGCTAGCATGGAAAGCGGATGTTAAACGATGATGATGTATTGCCTGGTGTTAATAACTTCTTTCTTTCAGACTTAATTTTTAAATAACCATCATGCACATGTCCAGTCCACTCGGACAAAGACCTCTGCATGATCTCTCCACCAACCACTGTCTGATGTTTTCTTCACACATATTAGGGGGCCAAAACATTTAACAAAGTTTTCATTCCAATTTCTGCATAGTCTTCATCTTCTTTTTTCTGTCTACTCTGTCAATATGTTATTTCATTTATTATCCTTTCTTCTAAGCTCATGTCCGGCAAAAGACCATTTTAGAATTTTTATTTTCCAGGTAATGTGTTAAACCTGTTACCACTCTTATCCTGTTGTTTCTCCACTTATACATTTTGTTATTATTCAGCATTCTCCTTTCCATAGCTCTTCCTGTTTATCATAATTTATTTTCAATGCTCTTGTTGGTAGTCCATTTTATAATCATTTAACTTAAATAACAAAAATATTTATTATTTCAGGTTCAGTATTTAATTGACCAAGGAGCTAATATTGAGCATGTCGATAGCAACAATATGAGGCCACTGGATAGAGCAATTGCTTGCAAAAACATTGATGTTATAATGTGTTTCCTGAAGAAAGGAGCGAAGCTAAGTGAGTTGTATTACCAAAGTTTTAAATTTCTCAAAAACTTAAATGTATCAATGTTTCAGACAAAATTGTTTTAAGAGAGAGAGAGAGAGACAATAAGTAACTGTATTGTAGCTTTTGTGCAAAGTGTAATGAAATGTTTTGTCTGAGAACAAAATTTAGGTGAATAATTTCTTTAGTGTTTAGTTTGTATGCTGAAAACTGTGCCACACTACAGAAAAATAAAAATCCATTGTGTATGTGTGTATTTTTAATATAAATACTAACATAAGAGTGGGCTTTGATGTCCTGAAATGTAACTTAAAAGACTGCCTCATGTGATGTTATTAAGTTAAACCATGGCCAAGACCTAAGTTTATTTATATATAACTTATATCGTTCAACTTATATCCACTGAATATTTTTCAAATTCAGTGTCAAGAACAGCAAATTATAAGATGTATATTGGTGAAGGATATAAACATAAACAAGAAAAATGAAAAGCTATCATTTCATGAGTGAAGTTCCTCGCAATATTTGTTCTACACTGGGTTAGAGATTCACCATCAGAAATGCGTTGAATCAATGATTTGTCAATTGGAAAAGGTGGTGAGCTGGCAGAATTGTTAGCATGCCGGGTGAAATGCTTAGTGGTATTTCGTTTGTCTTTATGTTCTGATTTCAAATTCCAGACTTTGCCTTTTATCCTTTCGGGATCAATAAATTAAGTACCTGTTGAGTACTGGGGTTGATCTAATCAACTGGTCCCCTCCCCACAAAATTTCAGGCCTTGTACCTATAGTAGCAAGTATTTGTCAGTTTGAAAGCTGTAACTAACAATATTATTGTTCACAGTTTACAATATAAAATAAATTAGCTATATTTCAACTTTAAAGCCTTCTTTTTGTGAGTTGAATGTTAAGTACATCCACTATTAGCCTGTGGTTGTGTGGTAAGAAGCTTGCTTCCCAACAACATGGTCTTGGGCTCAGTCCCACTATGTGGTACCTTGGGCAAGTGTCTTCTACTATAGCCTCAGACTGTTCAAAGCTTTGTGAGTGGATTTGGTAGACAAAAACTGAAAGAAGTTTGTCATATATATATCTATGTGTGTGCCTTTGTGTCTTTACCCCCCCCCCCAATTCCCCGCTTGACAACTTGGATTGGTGTGTTTACGTCCCCGTAACTTAGCAGTTCGGCAAAAGAGATTGATAGAATATGTACTAGGCTTACAACGAATAAGTCCTGGGGTGTATTTCTTTGGCTAAACCCACTTAAGGTGGTGCTCCAGCATGGCCCCAACCAAATGGCTGAAACAAGTAAAAAAAATAAAAGAATATATATTATCCTCTTCATATATGTGCTATCTCAGCCATCAAATAAAATGTTATTCTGAAAATATTATTCTATAGTTGGTTGAAATAAAATCAGTTTCATTTTGATCTATTTAAACAAATGTAAATGTAATTTGATTACTTTTAGGCCCAGCAACTTGGACTATGGCTGTTGGAAAACCATCAGTTATGCTAGTATTGCTCAAGAAACTTATGGATGATGGAAATATTCTTTATAAGGTATGTAGAAATATAACTACAAAGTGATAATTATTATTGTTTGCAAAATCGTCTTGGCCGATGACAGTACCGCCTGATTGGCACCTGTGCCAGTGGCACGTAAAAAGCACCGTTCGAGTGTGGTCGATGCCAGTGACGCCTGACTGGCCCCATGCCGGTAGCACGTTAAAAGCACCATTCGAACATGATCATTAGTAGTTCCACCTGACTGGCTCCTGTGCTGATGGCATGTAAAAGACACCATTCGAGCGTGGTTGGTGCCAGTGCTGGCTTACCAGTTCCGTTCAAGTGGCACGTAAAAAGCACCATTAGAGCATGGTCGTTGCCAGTGCTGCCTGACTGGCTCCCATGCCAGTGGCATGTAAAAAGCACCATTCAAGTGTGGTCGATGCCAGTACCGTCTGACTGGCACTCATGCCGTTGGCATGTAAAAAGCACCCACTACATCTCAGAGTGGTTGGCGTTAGGAAGGGCACCCAGCTGTAGAAACTTTGCCAAATCAGATCGGAGCCTCATACAGCCTTCTGGATTGCCAGCCCTCAAACCGTCCAACCCATGCCAGCATGGAAAGCAGACGTTAAACAATGACAACGTTGATGATGATAAAATAAGAGAATTGACTTTCAAATTTTTTAATTTAGAAAACTCAACAACTCTTTTAGCAGCTGTCCAGAAAATGTATCTAAAAACACAATGCAATTCACAGATTCAATACTTCATCCATACTGTTGGAGATTACTATTCTTAATCTGATATGTTGTGTTTTATTGTATGGGGCACATTGCAATATTCTGAGCATAATCTTTGTAGAATTGTTAAGAATCTATCACTGAAATTACCATGTATTTTAAAAATTGATTTAAATGATTTTTAGCTATAATAGCAATAAATCAAATGATATAATGCAAGGATAAAGTAATGTAAATTTATTCATAGTGAAAGATGATGTCAGTGCTAAAAAAATATATATTTTATTTATTTTCTTTCTAGAAAAATCGTGTCAAAGAAGCTGCTCAACGTTTTCAATATGCCTTGAGAAAGTTTCCTAAAGATGGATTTGGTGATGATGCTCGTACTTTCTATGACCTACGCATTAGCTTGTTATTGAATCTGTCCAAATGTAAAAGAAAATTACAGGTGAGTTTATTTTGTCAAACAATGCTATGCCCCACTACAAACTTGTATAGAGTTTATCAATATAATAAGGTTTAGACAGGTTTTCATTCAAAATGCTTTTTTTTTTATAGGCCTCATCTTTGATTAACACCATCTGTATGCATATTCAGTAAATACTTCACATACTGAAAATGGAATCAAACTCTATTCAAAGTAGTTAAAACATACTGGCTATGCAATTTGGTTGTTAAAAAAGGCTTGATGATGTCTGAACAAACTACAAAAATATTTGTTATCATTAGCATAGCACAGAAGTTTCAGTAATACCTACAATTTGCCCTGCTATTGAGGACGTTGAGTGGAATACCTACTCAACTTCATGTCTACAGCAGAATACAAATTTGTAAGTTAAGGATCCAGTACAGTACTCACCCGCTACAGCCCTTACGTGCTGGCTTCCTACGAGGTTTAGATGAGGTCCACAATGAAATACTTTTCCCACATCTGCAATAGTGCTGCTGCTGTACACACTGACATCCTTGATTGCATCTAGAGAAGGACCACTCAACTGTTTGGCATTCTCTCACTAATGGACGCACTCCAGCCTCTGGCCTACAGACAAGATTTCTCTTCTGTCTACTATATTGACCTTTGCTCTTTGGATCTGGCTGGTCTAAAACCTCCATCATTTCTACATTCACATTCAATTTGTCTCTGGACACCTTTGCTGTATCTAACTACCCTTTAACTCTTACATTATGCCCAGTCCTTCATCACTCTGAAATATCCTCCTCATTCATGTCTTTCCCACAGTGTTGACCTGCATCAATTTAAATAGAATGTTAACATCAGTCTCACCAGTCTTGGAGGGCCTGTAAGAGTCATGGGTTCTGCTCCTCCACGAAACTCAACAAAAAATTACATTCACACAAATATATTTACATGTGCCCCTCTCTCTCTCTCTCTAAGCTATAAACTTGTTTACCTTCCTAGATAAACATTAACCAGCCCACCCACCCACCCCGTCTGATAAGTCAATAAAGAGTGGTGATTAGAATTGATGAGATTAGTTTCAAAGCTATAGTTCTGCAATTTCTAAATTAATTTTATGGAAACTGAATAATGAAAATATTTAGTGAATAAATTAAGAGTTACTCCTCTATAAAAGGTGGTCTGTGACATCAAAATCAATGTAAACAAATTTGTAAATGCTTTCTTTTTCCACTTTTGACAGCAAAAAGAAAAGAAAAAACTATAAACTATATACCAGGAACACATTTTATGGTGAAAGTGTTTGTTTCACATATTTATATAGAAAATATAAAGGATGCTACATTAAAATGACCATAATTTATTCTCATGTTCCTCTGTTTCTAGGATTATATTGCTGCAATTGAACTTGCCACTAAGGTTCTTGAAATTCGTCCGAAATCGTTTGAAGGCTATTATGCTCGTGCCCGGGCCCGCAGAGATAACAAGTAAGGGTTTCATAATAACTTCTTTTTTCTTTTGAACAGCTTCACAAAACCTTTTTTAATTTGATTAAATTTCAGTTCATTTGTGAAAAGTGGTATATGCTGCATATATTCATGCATAAATTGTCAGAGGTATAGTGACTATATGCTGGTGGTGAGGTTGCTACAGGCTGTTGGTACATGACTGTCTTGTTAGATGATGAGCAAGTCTTACTCCTGTTTGACTCTTCAGTGGGTAGTAGTTGGAAGAATAGCACTGTCATAATCAGTGTTCTGACATCAGTTCATCTATACTGCTATGTCCTGCTTAGTTTTGCAATATAATATATATCTTTAATCTTGTGTTATCCTCAATGTGGGGTCCAATGTCACATCTTCCTTGCTTCCTTTGAATCTACTTCTACACTCTTACACTTTTTTCACTAAATATACCAAAGCCTTGTGAGTGGATTTGGTAGGCAGAAACTGAAAGAAACTCATCATGTGTGTGTGTGTGTTGATATCTTCTTGTTTTGACATCACATGATGGTTGTAGACAGGTGTCACTATCACACTACATGTATAGCTATTGGGAAATATTGCCTTATTTGGAAACAAGTGAGGGTTGGCAATAGGATGGGCATCCAGCCATAGAACATCTGCCTCAACAAATTCTGTCCTACTCAAGCATGGAAAAATGATTAAAATGATTCTCTACATTTTATGGCCATACCTATGTAGCTACAGCTGATATCAAATTCCAAAATGTTTATACTCAAACTCAGCATATAAATTGACAGTGAACTTGTAACAAACAATTCTTAACTACTGAAAGTGTTGTAGTTGTTTATATTTTACTACATTGCATTCTATATGCCTTTTCCAAAGCCACAGGAACTTTGTTAGAAACTGAAGCAACAACACCTTGAACTTCCTTGACCCAGAGCCGTCTTAGCAGCATTTTAAGCCCCTGGACAAATCACTGTACTGGTCTTTATAGCATAGATTTCTTGACAGCAAGGCAAAGTACATACATTGATGACAACTGGGCTCCTGGACAATTGCCAAGTGTTTTCATATCTTAAGACAGCATTGCTTCCACCCCATTCATACCCTCATTAATTAATATGTATTCATTAGTTGCATCCACTAATTGCTGCCTAGGTGAAACAATCAATACAGTTGTTCTTTTTCTTTAATTTCCATCTTATCCACCCTAACATGGCTTTGCACTAACTTTTCTATAAGTCTTTCTAACACTAGAAGTATATAAACTCAAGTTGGTACTTTCTGCATCTTAATGACTGTCCCAAAAAGCTTCCCTTGCCATGATAACCTTTATTATGGTAGTAACTATACTAACACTTATCTCAGCAGCTGGTTCCTCTGGAAACAGGCTTTCTAGTCCCATTCAGCAATCCCTTATACACATAGTATCATAGAAATACTTTTTTCTTTATCAAAATGTATAACTCCTTAATTTGTATTAACACACTTTACATTTAAAATACTTCATCTATTCATTGTAGTCAAGCAAAACAGGTTCTTGGTATTGTCTCCATCTATCACTGTTTATAATCAAACCAAGGCTGTTGGTTATCTCTTATGTATATGACTCTACTCCATCAGTGGAATAGAATTTTCAACTACCTGAAAGTCATGAGTACTACAAATTATTTCTTAATTCATCACTGAATTTCTTTTTTTTTTTTTTTTTCAATAGGAACAAAATTCAATAACAGATAAACTTAGTCATCTACAGTCTTACATCGTATTCAAATATGAAAACTAGCTAAAGAATGTATAATGTGAAGGTTACATATATGAATTTTAATTAGAATTTCAGGAGACTAACATTTGATAACAGACACCATTATTAAGAGAAATTAATTAATCTGTATTTATGAATAGTCAAAAATATCAATGCCACTTTGATTTACATTGTATTCAAGTGAATTTTCAAAGATTAAATATAGAAAAGTATTTCATCAGTTTGATATGCTAAAATCAATATCTTTCAAACTTAACTTGGATTGATATGCTTTAATTTTCATTTAAATAGATGTCTACTTATTCCACCTCTCACTTTTACATTAAACATTTATAGACATGGCTCTGTGGGCTAAGAATTTCACTTTCCAATTATGATTTAGTGTTCAGTTCCACTGTGCAACGCCTTAGGCAAATGCTTTCTACAATAGCCCTATCTGAGTAAAGCATTGTGAGTAAATTTGGCTGATGGAAACCAAAAGAGCCTGTCATATATATATATATATGTATGCATGTGTATGCTGTCTGAGCATGCTTGATGAGATGGTAATGTGTGTGTGTGTGTGTGTGTATTTGCAGATGTATATATAACAATTGATGAAGGAAACAGAAGACAGATTTAGCACCAGTCTTTATTCAGTACAACAATCATTTCGTCCCATCCTGTAACTCCATTATGGGTAGGATTCTGTGCATCAATTTGTGCATTTACTTGTGCTGCATCAATCTGTGCAGTTGGTGTCACATCAGGCACATGCATAAAGAAGGGGATGTTCCGCTAGATATACTGAGATGCCTAATGCATGTTGTTGTTTGTGCCTGGTGTATTTTGGTTATGGCCGTCTACAGTTGTCCATGAGAAGAAAACATATAATTAAAATCATATATATATATATATATATATATATATATATATATATATATATATAAAAAGGCAGGTTGTGTGATTGAGAAGATTGTTTCCCGAACATGTGGTCATGACTTCAGTCCCACAGCATGGTATCTTGGGCAAATGTCTTCTACTATAAGCCTTGGGGAGATCAAAACCTTGTAAGGGGGTTTGCTTGTAGGAGCGGAAAGAAGCCTGATGTGTGTGTGTCAGTGTTTGTCTTAACTATTGTTGAATTTGTTTACATTCTCATGACTTAGTAGTTCTGCAAAAGAGGCTGATAGAATGAGTAACAGGCTTAAAAAATAAGTACTGCAGCCAATTTAACTATACCCTTCGAGATGATGCTCCATCATTGCTGCAGTCCAATGAATGAAACAAGTAAAAGATAAAACATATATATTTGCATTTGCACTTTTACCATGTCAGCCAATCATCCGGCTTTGCACTTTTTGAAGACATAAAAAATCAGGTAAGCTTAGTGACAGAAATGGCATCCAACTGTAAAAGAGTGCCTCCATAATATATTCAATTAACCCATGCTACAGATAAAGGATAAAGTTCCTTCCCAAGTCATATAGACTCATAGAGCCAGATTTTGTGGTATATATATTCCCTGCTGGATAGGATGCTGATCCGTCACAAGATTACTCATTTTTGCCAGCTGAATGGACTGGAGCGACATGAAAATGAGATGTTTTGCTCAAGAACACAATGCATTGCCCAGTCCAGGAATTGAAACCACAATCTTCCAATCAAGAGTCCAACACCCTAACCACTAAGCCATGTTCTTCTACCTGCATGGAAAAAACAAAAAATTCATCTAAAAATGACTGAATGAATGAATGAATAAGTTCCATGTTTGATATATGGAGTTAATCACTTAACTTTATGGATATTTAACAATGTCAACTACTAGTTTTAATTAAAATAATTAACCCTGAAAATATTTCATGCATATATTTAAAAATTTTAATTTTATTTGATTTTCAGACAATATGATAGTGCTCTAGAGGACCTAAAACAAGCAGTGTTTTTAGTCCCTAACAATGCAGAACTTCAACGTTTATTGTTAAGGTTACGCAGTGAATGTCTGGAGCAAGCTAACATCTTGAAAGAAACACCAAGTGAAAGCACAGATGTACAATCTATCACTGTACTACCTGTTGAAACCAATAACACTTCTGCTGCCGCCATTACAGAACCTGCCCCTGCTGTTACCATTATACATCCTGAAACTGAAGACGGAGAAGTTTGTTCAAGTTCATCTGTTGTTACCTATAGGGAAGAAACAGCCCTCTGATATTTTGCACATAAAATCCTCTAGATTTATCACAGAATTAAGGTTTAAAAGGGGATATTCTGTGATTTGTATTTTTTCTCCCCCAATTCAAAAGTACAAAGCAATATATTTCTTTGAAGGATATTCTGAAGATTTTCAAGAGAGGAAGTCTTAAATTTTGCCAACTCTATTTATTAAAACATTAGAAGTAATATTATTTGGATAAGTAAACTAGGAGTAAAAAGGAAGTAGGGTATTCAGTAAATATTTAAATTCTTTTACTGAATATTTTGATTGCATCATTGGATCTTTCAGTTGAACACATTTCAAACAAAAATCATCTGCAAGTTATTTAAGCATAGTTTGAAACTGTTCTTGTTTCATTTTTTTTTCTCCCAAATAAAACAATAACTTATTTGTAAAGATTTTTAAAACCACCTTCTTGACATTAACTGATATCTTTGAAATATATAACTTCTTGATTTAAAGTAATGAATGGCAGTTGATTGCTTTTACTTATGATAAATATTATAATTGTTAATTATTAACATGTTAAAAAATTGTTTTACATGTATATCTTTGTTCAACAAGCTGTGATGTCAAATTAAATTTTATTTTTTTGTCATAAATACTTATTTTAATCTAAAAACATAAAACTAATTCATTTAGTGAACTTAAATTTCTTTCCGGTCAATTTGCTGTCAGAAAGATAATATATAGTAAAAGTTATCAGAAACTATATATATATATATATATATATATACACACAGAAACATATATATAAATATATATGTATAATATTCCAGCTGCATGTTTCTTTATTAAAGAATTTTAAATTCTAATTACTTTTGATTTTTAAAATGTTTGAAATTTATATTCCTTTCTAGTTATTTGCTCTAGTGCAAAGAAAATGTGAATATTCTTTGAAAATTAGAAAAAAAAATATTCTTGGCTGTTAGTAGATAAAAGATATTTGTTATGAATTGTATGGCTTCTCCCCTCAGCCAAATCCTGCCATGATTTCTTAATATATAACTCACTGTGATCAAGATAAGCTGTTTTGAGTATTTTCTTTTCCAAATTTGTTTTTAAATCCTTTGCAAATTAACGTAAAAGGAGAAAATTAACTAAGTCTGTGCTAATTAAACCAAACCAAATGCATGTCAATTTTCATTTTTTTTTTTTTTAATCTACAAACTGTCAATTTCTTTAATCATACACAACAGACGCAAACATACATAGATGTGACTCCTTCTCAATGAAAATCTTTTGATTATCCTATGAAAAAAAATCATTTAAAATAAAAGCTGTTTTTAAGATACTAGCTTTGCTCAGAGAAGAGATATTTGTTGACACCATATCCTTAAAGGCTAAATGAATGAATTATCTTAATTTTTGTTTTTAAATCTGCTCTCTTTGAGAATATAATAGTAAGTTGTATAGTCATGCCAAATAAAGTATTTATTTTATTACATATATGCACCAAATTGACAACAGATTATTTTCTATTTCTAGCAAAGAAAAATGTGTTCACATTTCATTTCCTTTGCTAAGTATGGAAAACTAATCTTTACATGGGGAAACTTTTGTCTTTAAAAAACTGCTAATCGAGATAAACATATTAAAAAAAATGTAGATTTATGGTTTATATTAAATTCATATGCCTGAACGTTTGTTTATTTTGGTGGGGTGGGGTCTTGTGTATTATATATCAATTAGATATGATGCTAAAAACATCTTACAAACAAATCTCAACAAAATGTAGTAAAATTAATTTTGGTTTCATCTACAATAAAATATTTAGTTAGCTGGAATTATATTACGTTAATGAAGTATGGCTTACGAGAGAGACAAGACTTAACTGATTCATTATTCGATGAAAATGATCTTGAAAGAGAAACCAAAATTTCATTTCATTTTTTATTTTTACAATTACATTTAATATAGCTGTTATAAAAACAATATTTAGTCTTATTAACATTGGCAACAGAATAACAAGTCAATGATGCTAAAAAGGGAATCAAATGAATCTATTTTTATACCATTTGTATTTGATATCCTACTCTTCTGCCATTTTATTATTTGTGACCAGCTTATTTTGTTGCCTGGTTAACACAACTCTAAAGCACATACACATGTTAATATATTCTTAAAAATGGGAAATATATGTAACTCCAATGAATGTAACCTGCAGCCTGATTGTATTACTTGTAACAAAATAGAGCAGATTTTTAAACGCTAACTAAGATCAATTTCCTTGTTTAAAACAATAAACAAAAAGGTAAATTTTGTGCTTAATTTTCGTGTACTGATGGTCTTTTATAACAAAGACCATCAAATTACTGTCTTTCAGGAGAACTGGTCTGCCTAATATCTCTTATCTTCAACAAAGTGTAGGCTGTTGCGTGATAAACTGGTTCACAGCAGATTAGAATATATTTTATTGTTCTGTACACTACACCAATTCTTCTAACTTGCTACCAGGTAATAATGGCTCAGTTTTCTCTTGTTACAATATTTGATGAAAACAAAAAGAAGCACTCTGTATAAACAAATCTTGAGACTTGTAAAAATCCCATTCATAGCTGATAAAATTGATGTTAATTCTCTGAGTGAATCTCCAGGGTCTCTATGATACATTTTCTTAAAAGCTTTATATAAGTAAACAAGCCCATTTCATTGGTCAGATCTCAATTATAATTGTACAGTTCACATTTTTACAAAGAAATATTTCAATCCTTAAAGCTAATGATCTATACGTAAAATATATATAATTAATTTATAATTCTGAATCATTGAAACCATGTCAGTAATGTTAATTTTTCAATTAAAAATTAACAGTACAAGATTCCTAATATTTAAATGAAAACAGATTTATCTTAAGAAAATCAAAATGCTCTTTTAAAAGCTGGAGTATTTCACACGCAGCTAAATTCTCTCATAAATGAGAAATTATCCTATTGAATTATAATATAATTATGAAATTAATTTAAATATATACTTCCTATATCTGTACATTATTTATTTTTATCATTATGCTCATAACTGAGGTTAGACATCATTGGTTTTAGGGGCATATCTTTTATCTCATCGATTAAATTTGTTACAAATATGTAACAATGTCCAGCATGATAATATGAAGCTAGTTCATATATGTTTAGTAAATGATGAAATAAAGCTTTTGAATTTCGAGAAGATTATAAAATGTAGGGACCAAGCAAATAAGTTATATTACATACCTATGCTTGTTAATATCTTTCACATTTTATTTCCTTGCTTAACCAGCTTGCTCTTTGAATAGGTTGGCTAAGCAAGGCTGTCCATATAGGTTCAAAGACTTTCAAATTTTAAATGGGAAAGGTTGTTATAAGATTTAACAAATTTTGACTGCTACATTGAAAAGCAGTTTGTGGTGCTCTGAACTTCACATGTTAAACAAAATATTTGGTTAATTTGAGTCTTCTGGTTATGAAAGGATTTCAGTTTAGTTGCTTTTGCAAACTCAAGTAGTATGAGTCAAGCTGCATGTTATATAATTTTTCAAAAGTGTTATTTTCAAAACGATATACCCCACACCCACTAAAAAATTATTTCAAACAAAGCTGCTCTATAGTTAGGACCCTGCTGTGTCATTATTATTCTGGTACCAAGTATTGTTTATTAAAGAGAAAAAAGAATTTGAAAAGTTATTTCTCTTTAGTTTTTCTCCCAGACTACCAAGTGTTTGGGTAAATGATTGTATCCAGGCTGCTGTATACCTGTTGTTTGTTGTCATTTCCTGTTATGATGGTTGTAAACATTGTTGAAGCTGAGAATAATCATGTCAACTTAAAGCTGTGCAGGTTTGTTCGCTAGTGCCTTCCTAGAAGTCTTGCTCGGATCTATACCTGGAACCAAATCAACGTCCTTCCTTTCATTTCTGTTTGGTCACTTGGACCATAACAGTAAGCCATTAAATCAGGCTGCAGACATGTTTACTGTTGAAACTTGTAGTCAGTGCTTGTAAATACACTTGTTTGACCCTTGATTTTTTTGTCTGTTATTTTTTATTTATTTTCTAGGTAACTTACATTGCATTCTGTTGTCATTCAATGACCAATTATTATAACTGTTTGCTAAGTGAATTTGTGTTGTTGTTTTTTTTAAATATACAAATTGCTCTAATATTTTTTGGTACAAAAATTTTTATTATTTTAGAATCAGATTAAAAAAAAAATTTAGTATATTAACAGCAAATGGATTGGTTCCGCTCATCCCCTTGAATGTGCAATATATGAGCTGAAATGTTATATCGGTTGTGACTCAAAACAGCTTTCTTAAGTATTGCTTTTATCCTTTGCTAATTCACATTAGTCAATAGTAAATATAATACAATACTATTAATTTAATATCATTATTAATTTCCAGTTCTTTATGTTCAAATCCTACTGAGGTTAACTTTATTTTATCAACCCTGGAGGGATGAAAGGCAAAGTACCAGTCGAGTAGAATTGACTCCTCGATATTTCTGGCCTTATGCCATAATTTGAAACAATTATTACCGTTATTTTAAATAATCCTGGTGATGTATAAATAAGGAAGGAAAATTTGTCTTTTTAACTCATTTGTGGTCTTGGAAATTCTGATTTTATTACTAATAAATAGAATTTTTCTTCTTTTCATTTAGATCAATAATTAACAGTGCAAGAAATTATTTCAAACTGATAAAGATCAGAAGTTTAAAAGTTAATTTAACTTAATTTATTATATTTTCATGTCAAATCTAATCCAAGAAATTTGTAGTTTAATTTTAAAATGCATCCTCATAGATTTCTCTTTAGAAAAAAAAAAATTCATTCTGAGCTGAAAATTAATTTACCATTATCATTGTTCTCCAGCATTTATTGATATTCTACTTTTACAAGAACCACAAAGATTTATATGCCAACTAAACCATTTTCTTCAAACCTACACAAAGAAAATTAATCAAACGGACAACTTAAAGCAAGGGAGGTAACACACACACACACACACACATATATTTGACAGAATTATTCAGGGAAGAAAAGTACTCCCAAATTATTATTTATAAAATGCATTTGTTTTCAACACAGTGAGAAATTCACATTAAATATATTATACTGTATTTATGTTATTGTGATAACTTCACAATAGCAGATAATTACAGCTCAGGTCTGTCAACATATCCAAAATATGGTTTAATCCTTGCTTTTACAACCTCACAGTCCCTAAAATATTCAATCGTCTTAAGTAAATATAAGAAAACTTTCTTAAGCCAATACAAAGCTTACATGAAGATTTAATATCTCTTCTTTTTAGAATAGATTTGATGAGAGATGTTTTTACAAGAGAAAAAAAAGGAATTTTAATAATCAAGAACAAGTCTAATAATAATAATATGAACACTTATTGAAAAACAATTAGTTTTATTGTAATGTATACACTACTCTCATCTGAAAATAGAAAATAAAGGTAGTTAATATTTTTTCATAACAAATAGTTAAAGATATTAAACACCAAGATTTTACAATAAGAAACAACAAAAATCTCATTTATTTTTATATAGTCACAAAAAGATCTAACAGAGCCCATAGAAAAACCTCAATTGCAATATTTATTACAAGTCACAGACCCAGCAAAACCCTAATAATGGGATTGAACCATCAATCTTTCAACTAATAGTAGACTAAAATTTTATCAATCCAGCCAGTCACAGCTCCATCATAAATCATTTACTGTGTTAACTGCTGAAGTGTTGAGTCAGTTTAAAAATGTTAAAATTTGGCTCCTTTAATAACTGTTTTTCTCAAAAAGTTCATTAGGCATTAATTGGAATCTCTTTCATCAACATTTTTTCAACTCTTGTTTTAGCGAACCTAAATTACTTATTCCTTAAACTGCAAATTCAATAAATAGATAAAACTTATTTCATTCATCTATCAGTTTAGCAGGTTTTCTGTCATTAATAATTCTGATTCACTGTCATGCACCCAGTGGCTTCTGCACCATACAAGACTAAGTTTCCAACATTAAGAAAATAGGTTCTAAACTTTCTAGTTAACGTTGCTTGTCATGCCATTGTGCTTCTGCAGTCACCTTTTGTATTACCTACTTTTTTAAGCATGTTATATTGCTTGGTAATGCTGAAATTTTCATAAACCTTAAGGTTATTTATTCCAATGATATGCAACACTAGTTTCAGTTGTTGTACTAAGAAAATAAATTCTTGGTTAGGACTTTCATTTATAGTGTGTAACTTTACCAAAACATTCTGGTATTTCCCATAATCTGATAAATTAAAAGTGCCCTGTGCAAAGATACAACAAAAATGCCTGTAGTTGGACATCTATTTCAGTCAATATTTCATTAATTTATCCAGTCAGTCATTTCAATTGAATATTACTAGTTAGATTAAAGAAATAAAACAGATTTTGTCTATTTCAAATAACAAATCTAAAAGAACTTTACCTAAAGTCGTCTCTGTTTTCGAGGTCGCTCATTGCAATAGGTGACAGGTGTTGTATCAGTCAAAGATACAATATTTAAACCAGCTAACTGTAAACCCTTTATCGCAGGCTGAAAATAAAAATATTTTTGATATTAATTATAAATGGAAAAAAGAAGAAATGTAAACGCTATACATGATGTCTGTCCATATAATTTAGAGATGTACCTTCAGATTCAAGATTAGCTTTCTAATTTATTTCTTGCCAAGTGGTTTATAGCTGAAGTTACTAAAGCAAGTTGAGACGTAATAAATTCTATTTCACACACACGGTTTCTTGTGAGAAACCATAGTTTCTATAAACTGAAAAATGAAATAAAGAAGCACTTGTGTTGTTTAACATCAGGTCAACCATCACTGAACGAATGACACTACCATTTTTTTTTCCAGGTATCTTGTATGTAATATTACACTACCTAATGTAGTTTTAGTTACTATTTTTTAAGATGTGATTCAAAAGGAAATTTAGCTGCTGACTCTAACAGGTCAAACAGTCATCCAGCGGCTTCCATGTTAGCTCAAGCTTCTACGTACTTGTTTAACCTGCTAACTGCAGCAGTTAAATCCTCTCGACAAATTTCCTAATTAATAAAGATGGGGACAGCTACACCTAAAACACATCTGACAATATGATGGCCACACTTGGAATTTTAGCTCATGCAATGAAAGTTGGCCTAAATTAACAAATAAAACATTTTAAATTTGCAGAGCAGGACAAACAGGTTATTAGATATCCAATCACTTCCATTCATATTTAATTTAAAATTTGGCGTTTGATTTTAAACAATAAATCAGTGGGTCTTTTTTAGACAATGTATACACACAACTTAAACATTCCAACACAATATGTACATGTACATACATTTTCATAGTGTATAAGTAAAATTTAAATTGATTCTTTAACCACAGGTTAATTGCCTATCTTCACATTGAGTTACACAAATACATACAGGTATATTGTGTAAATGTTACAATTTTAACTGTGTGTGAACCATGACAACTATTACAGTATATTTCTTAGTGAACACAGTTCACAACACCATTTAGATTTGGAACCACTTCACCAAAACTACACTTGCAATCTTGCACAGTTTTTTTATAAAGACATTTTATAAGATAATTACATATAATAAAACAATAAAAGTATAATTACAAAGCGTCCTGGACCAATGCCTTGTACAGCTACTCGTATATTTTTTACACCTGCAGTGATGGCTTTCTGTGGAAGAAAAGTAAATTAGTATCTACATTATAATTCCATGATTAGCTCTCAATAATAAAATTAACTACTTTTCTTTCTATTGGATTTCAGTTTATGTAGTTACATAGAAGTGATTGAAATAGTTGGACCATGAGAACATGGTGGAAGAGTATTAGAAGCAAGACTGATTAGATGTCAGAGTAGAAGTTACTTAAGACATTCATAAACAAGCATAAAATCACTACACATTAACTTCTATCACTATCTGTTTACTCCCATCTAACACTCTTAGGAAAGCATTCACTTTTTCATCCCCCCCCCCCCCATAACCCACTGTTGTTATTCTTACTTATTCTCTCCTTTTTATTCTTTGAGAGTTTGCTCTAGTACCCTATGACTACCGCCCTTTTATTTTTTTTCAGCTCTGTATCTCCTCTATAGGAAGACACCTGTGCTTATCCCTCTACCATATTTTAAACCTTCCAATACCTGGCATAAAGCTGCCCAACATCACCTCTTCCCAAATACTTCCTCTTAGTATTAGGGGTTTTTTCCTTTCATTTTTCCTTGTTCTTTTCTGCCTTTCAAATTACATGGCAACCTCCATAGAGCTGGTAGCATGAAAAAAGCACTCAGTAAAGTAATTACCATTAGGAAGGACATCTAACCATAGAAACCAAGCCAAATATGACATTGGAGCTCCATGCAGATCAGTAGCTTACTGGTTCCCTGTCAAACCATCCAACCCATGCCAGCATGGAAAGCAGACTTTAAAGGATGATGATTATAAGAATTAATTTGAAGCAGAAAAGGACAACTGCCCAATTGATGAAGAATTTAAAACACATTTCACTGGTAGGGCAACAGTGGGTGACAGTATTACTAATTATACTACAAAGTGCCTGCCATTTTTTCTCTTTCAAATTAAATCTATTTTCTCAGTGCCGATTAGTCAGTTACTTACCATAGCAAGACAGGTTATAACAACATATTCAAGTATGATATAAACTTATATCCAACATAATGTACTCCAACTTAATGAATTAACTGCTAAGATTTTAAAAATCTTGAATGTAAAATTACCAGGAACCCCTTTTGTCAAAAATTAGGTTAAAAAATATGGGCGTTTCTTATATATGGATAGTATTATTACAGCTTACAAAACAGTTTTTCCAAATTTTAAGCTAAAAAAAATAGGGGATTCCTTATATACACGTTAAAATATGGTATATTAGACATTATAAGCACTAATTTGAGAAAGGAAAGAGCAACAGGCCCACTGGAAGAACATATATTGAATCCATCACTCGTTTCAACTCACATTAAACATGACATCTATTGAATACTCTTTCATACACTAACCTATGCACTCCCACCAACACACACACATAAGCATATACAACTCATATACACAGGTACTCGCAATGATTTGTTTTATGTCCGTTTTCCCATGATAGCATGGATGGTAGAGTTTGCAATATGGCATCATTTCATACATCTCAGTCTGTGTGATACTGAAATAAGGTTTGAACTAAGTTTTCTACAAATGGATTACCATCCTATCATCAATTGTTTACAGAACAGGATGAATGTGTTTAACATGCAGCTAATATTAGAGCAGAGCTTTCTACACTTCTTAGTGTGAGCCATAATGGACAAGATGAAACAACCTCATACAAAAGCATTAATATATAATTTTGAAATATGAAGTGGCTAATTAGTTCAAATGCTAGATTACCAAGCTAAAATCATTTGGTTCACCCTGCTGCAACATAATGCATTATGTTGCAGCCCTAAAGGGAAGACATAACTAGACTTCCCTTCCATATTCTTTTCTAATATTTTGTACTTATCATCATTGTTTAACGTCCGTTTTCCATGCTGGCATGGGTTGGACAGTTTGACAGGGGACTGGCAAGCCAGGAGACCAAACCAGGCACAAATCTGATCTGGCAATGTTTCTACAGCTGGATGCCCTTCCTAATGCCAACCACTCCGAGAGTGTAGTGGGTACTTTTTACATGCCACCAGCACAGGAGCCAGTCAGGCAGCACTGGCATCGGCCACATTCGGATGGTGCTTTTTACGTGCTACTGGCACAGGAGCCATTCGGAGTAGTGGGGCTGGCATCAACCACGTTTGGATGGTGCTTTTTACATGCCACCAGCACAGGGAACCAGTTAGGTGGCACTGGCAATGGCCCACGCATGAATGGTGCTTATTGCATGCCAACAGCACAGGAGCCAGTCAGGCGGCACTGGATTCAGCCACAACTACAATTTCCATTTGAGTGTGATTTGATTTGATCTTGACTCAATAGGTCTCCTCAAGCCAGCATGTCGC
>NC_142930.1:88572536-88615036 GCF_046866305.1 Octopus bimaculoides | reverse complement strand
TCTCCCCCCCCCCTTTCCTTCTCTCACACACACACAATAACTCCCCCTTTGTTGACATACTTCACTCCCCTTCTATTATTCTTTCTACCCTCACTTCCTTAATGCTCTCTATTATCCTGTTTCCTCTTCACTCCTTCCTCCACCATACTGTTGTTTTTCTATTCAATCTACTTACCAAGCACCAATATGTCCTAGCCTACCATTGTCTCTCTTCCTGCTCCCATCATTCTATTTTTCTAATTATACCTGAACTCTCTCTTACCCCAGTGCTCTCTTATCATTTTCTCTTATACTCACCCCTTTCAGTCACGTTTGACTAGAGCAAACAATGCAGAATAGAAAGTAAATAAAGTCTTACAGGGAATGAAATCAGTTCTACTAGTTCTGATACCATAATATGCCTCCCTGTACACCCTGTAAAAAAGGTTGACATTAGGAAGGGCATCTGGTCATAGAAAATAATACCAAATAATAGAATATGCAAGTGAAGCATAGTCCTCTGACCCATCTAGGTAGGGAGTAACTCCAAATAAGGACTAGCTTGCACCATAAATTACTCAGCCAACCCATGCTAGATGAATGACGATGATGATCTCAAAATGTATGAGTAGGAAATTGGAAGTGAAGGCTGCTTGTAAGAGAGAGAAGTTAATGCAGAATTTTTCTTTCTTATTCTTTGAGATAAGTAAAATTTGTGCCATAATTATTAACTTTTGATAGGTTTGCATAAGAAGAATAAATCTGAGTTAAGGGAGAATGTAAATATTAAATGGAAGTTATTATTCAGATTACTAGATGTCATTAATATAAGAATTGATAGATAAAAAGAAATAAGGGCCTTTAGGTATTCAGAGGTGAATAAATAAACACAATCATGAGCCCTGAGAACTTGATTTAATCTGATCAGATTAAACCATAAGTTCAGAAATAAGACTATGAAAGGCTTTGTTAATGTTAGTAGCAACAAACTGGTAGAAATAGTATTATGTTGATTAACTGGTTTACAGTATGTACTTTCCGTTTCTGTAAATTTTGATTTCAAATTCTATCAGAATCAACTCTGGTTTATATTATTAGTAATGCACTAGTCATCTTCATACCCCTCTCATAGTAATAATTAGCACTGTCCTTAAATACTGAGTACTAATTAAGATTATTAATAGCAACTGATTAGTTTGTTGTTACACATTTTTTTTCAAACTTAAGTTATAAAACGAGGATTTTGCTATATTGATGAGTGATTGTAGACAGCATCATAATTCCTTGGAAATGTTCGAAATGTGAAAACTATTAAGTAGCAGTTACGATCAATGATCTCTCATTGAAGGAGGCACATAGATGGTAATAAACTTCCTCGAAGACTACAGAGGAGAAAAGAAAGCAGAGAGATAAAATATTGATGGGTGTTTAACTGCACAATAAATTTGTGAGTTTAATTAATTGACTACTTTTAATGTTCTCGTAAATGCTTGAGCAGTTTTTAATAAACCATTCATCTTTGCCTAGCTTTCTCACTGCCCACCAGATTACTGATTAAACCTTCTGTAAGCCAACAATATTTAACATTTTTTTTCATTTCTCACAAAATGCTTGTCTCACAGTATTTATCTGAAACTATAACTATCTATCAATTCTAACCACTCAACCTGCTGGTAATAGCAACCAAATCATCGCAACATAAAGGAAAAACAGATACAATAGGTAACATAGTTCTAGATACTCCCAAAAATGTCATGATGGAAAAAAAATTTAAAGTATTTACAAGAATGAAAGAAAAAATTCTAATTCTATATTCTAATATAGAGATTTGATCACTAATCTAGGCAAGGAAGAATGATTTGTGAAAACTGTTCAAGCATTTATGAGAACTTTAAAAGTAGAGTCACTTCTGTGAACTCATGATTTTATTGTGCAGAAAAACATCCATCTATATTCTATATCTCTACTTTCTTTTCTCCATTGTAGCATTTGAAAAAAATTATTAACTTCTAAGAGCTTCATTCTATGAGAGGAATTCATCGCTTTCATCTCTCAACATTTCCAAGAAATTCTGATGATAATTCAACCAGTAACCTTAATGTATTATATATCTGTTGCTGTCTTCAGTAACCATCTACATGATAAAGCCATGCTTTATAACCTTTAGAAACTAATCTATTGGTTATTAAAGTTTTATTTGCACTCAACATCTGTCTAAGAACAGTGCTAATTTTTTTATTATCAGAGTGATATGGAAATAACTAGTGTATAACTAATAATATAAACCAGAGTTAATTTTGGTGGGATTTGAACTAAGAACTTATGAAAATGAAACTACATACTGTAACCCAGTTAATCCACCTTACTACAATTTCTGTCAGACTGTTGCTATTAATATAACCAAAGCTTTTCTCTATAAATCTGCTCATCCAGGCCAAATCTAGTGTTAAACAATGACAACCCTACAGTACAATGATTCTTACTACGTAATCAATGAATTTGTGCATCTCCTTCCTTTGCTATCCTGATAATTATCAAGAAAAACTCCTTTGTGCATAATTTGACTTTTTACTAAGTAAGAGACTAGTACAAATACTCATTTGCCCTCTTTATCTGGCTTATCAGTAAAAAAACATCTCAAGCACACTTTTCTATCAACAACAGTCTAAGGAAGGCAGATCTCTCGTCTAGGACATGACGTGCAGAGACACATTCTCCAGCTCCAACCTTTCAGCATCTGCTGCAAATCCGTGTCACTTGCCTGTAACACAGAAGGGAGAAAAATCAATAAATGTAGGGGCCTAACCAGCTACTATCAGTTTGTGCTGGTCACCAACAAGAGGGGTGTTCTAGGACCCTGTACTACCAATTTCTTCTTTCAAAATAGGGATAATGGCAGCTTGTCAAAAAAATGAGCCCCAAGAGGTGAAGTGGCTGCTGCAGTGAGCATCAATGACCATTCTCTGCAGCAATGCCATCGCGATCATTACCACAGGGCACGGCTGAGCACCCCACTTGTTCTGCGATATCTAGCTCTTCACCCCCTCTCCCTCCATCTTCTGCTGCTTTTTTCTTTTTCTTTCTTTTCTTTATTTATCTCTGTTTCTTTGTATTTAAATGTTCTAATAAAATAAATCATTTGATCTTATATTAACTCTTGACACATATCTCCAACTCTCTATACTTGATGCTTCTCATCTTCACAACTATATAAACTTGATAACTTAATTTTCACCTCGCTTATAGTTATCGTCATTGTTTAGCGTATGTCAGCCCTCATCAAGGTCAGACCTATGATCAAAAAACCTTTTAACTGTAGCTATTCTATAATTTTCATATATCCAACACTACATTGTAGTCATCACAATCGCTGCATATTGTATATCCATGACTACACTGTCCATTATGTCACTACATTTTTTGTTTTTTTTGGAGGATTTTTTTTTCAGACCGTAAGATAAGATTTGAAAAGTTTGATCTGCTATTTCTAGCAAGTTGAGTAACCGAGTAGAGATTCCTTTACTGACTCCTGTTAGCCTCTAGTTATATTTACAATGAAAAGAGTTTGTGATCATAATCATTTGTTTGCCTCTCTTTTTCCCTAAACAGATCATAGTTGATCAGGCTTTCAGACCTATCTCACCAGTAGTTAAGTCAACAGCTGGCTACTAGTAGCTGTAGCACCATCCATTCTTAATATTTCCTGACACTGCCAATAACACCTTCTTACTATAATTATGGCATACATGTCCTCTTCCTTTAACCTTTTAGCATTCACATTACTCTGTCAAATATAATGCTTATTTATTTCTTTACTTGCTTCAGACATTAGACAGCGGCCATATTGGGGCACCACCTTGAATTTTTAGTCGAATGAATCGACCCCAGTACTGATTTAAGCCTGATGTTTATTCTGTCAATCAATTTCCGGAACTGCTAGGTTACGGGGGACACAAATGCACTGGCACTGGTTGTCAAGTGGTGGTGGTGGTGGGACAAACACAGACATAAAGACACACACATAGATATATATATATATATATATATATATATACATATATATATATATATATATATATATATAGATATATATATACACAACAGGCATCTTTCAGTTTCTATCTACCAAATCTGCTCACAAAGCTTTGGTTGGCCTGAAACCAGAACCACACAGCCATTTTGAATTATGTATTATCTCGTAACTGAGGTTGCAATGATATAATTATCTATTTTTAGAATGACATTGTAGGGTAGGTGTAAAAAGCCAGATCTGGCCAATTTGAACATTAAACAGGTAGAATATTGGGGCCTGATATGACCATTTTAAATGCTAAAGTATTAAGGTAGTTAATGCTCACCAACTCCCTTATAGAGCTTGTTACTTCAGTTAATTCAAACACATACTGATATCATAGTTGTTACATTCTTTTGTTAATAGTCTTATTATAATTAAACCAAACACACTATCTTTTCCCTTCTCTGCTAATAGTATGCCTATGACTACAACATTAGTTTTACAATTGTTACCAGCCCAATACAGCATATAATTATAACCTCTAGCATTGCTGCGTCTGTTGCTTAGCCTCAAGTCGACCATGACTGAGCAATCCTATGGTTATAGACATTCTAATCATGACTATCCAACATTTTTAAGGTATCTAGAACTCAATCAATTAGTCTCTCCTTATTTAAGATGGTGAGGGAGGGAGTGATTTCAAGGTAATTTGACTGCTATTTTTACCA
Organism: Octopus bimaculoides; assembly: GCF_046866305.1. Classification (NCBI taxonomy): domain Eukaryota; kingdom Metazoa; phylum Mollusca; class Cephalopoda; order Octopoda; family Octopodidae; genus Octopus; species Octopus bimaculoides. Next base: position 88,610,314 of record NC_142930.1, on the reverse strand, counting down.
AGTTGAGCAGTCATGCAGAGACTCCGGCATTGGCATGGAGAGGCATTCCGATCATGACCATCCTGTCTCAACATTGTTTCAATCTGTCTTTCATTAAGACAGTAGGGTGTCATTTCTAAGGTTTGGCTCCTACTCCTAGCAGGTCAACTGAGAACATAGAGGCTCCTTAGTTGACTCATCTTGACTCCCTACAGCAGTGAGCAGTGTTTCTCAAAGTGAAGGTACATACCTAACAGATGGGGTATGAAATTTCAGAATGCCAGATAAGTAACAAATAAGTGAATAAAACTTGCAATAAAGTTCTAATTAAAGGCCTTTAAATATATATATATATATATATATATATATATATATATATATATATATATACCAATCTTGTTCATGGTGAGGTACAAGTATTTTAAAATCGAAGTACAATGTTGAATAGAATTGGTTGCAAAACACTACCTTACGGTGATCAATTTCAGTTACATATCTCTTTAGGGTGTCATGTATTTCTTTAGCCCAACCCCTTTAAACAAATCCAGTTCCCAAAATCCTTACATATCGATTACTACCATCACCACCACCAGCAGCTCTGCTTCATTATTCTCCTATTTCTGAAATGAAACTAAGTTAATAAGAGAGAAATGTTGTCTATACTTTTCCTGATATAAATAAGCAAATATGAAAACAAAATACATTTTCTCTTCATTTTCTTTTTCCTCTTTGCTGTTTAACAACTATTTTTATGGGTAGGATGTAACATGCAAATTTAAAGATTTCCAATGCTAGAGAGAGGGGAATTATTTTTGAAGTCGGTTTGTTGCCCTTATTGATAAGGAGTCAATTGTGAAAGGTGTAGCCTGAAGCAAACAGAGTTATGTATCTTGCCTCCTAAGTGCATCACAAAATAACTATACTTTCAAGCTTAAATCTATGGCTAAACTAAAAAAAAAAAAGCTGATGATGTCTATAATGTAAACATGTACTTACCATTATGCTCTGAAATTGTTATAATAGTATTGTTTCTGGTGGCTTTGATGTGAGCTATATGCAAGTGCTTGTAGGGTACACCATCAACTAGCATGTCAGGTGTTCTGAGAGTAGGGAAAATGTCAGGACTGGAAAATATTAAAAAATTGTAATATAAAATTCATACTAAAACACATACTATTTATTATTATTTTCTGTTTTCACAATTAAAAAAAAATAATGCATTTTGGTACCATTTAGTGTGCAGAAACTGTACAGAATTCACTCACACACACACTGTGTGTGTGTGTGTGTGTGTGTGTGTGTGTGTGTGTGTGTGTGTGTGTGTGTGCGTGCGTGCATGCGCGTTTTGCTTGTTTTAGTCATTAGAATGTAGTCAAGCTGGAGCACCACCTTGTAGTATTTAGTCGGATAAGTCACACACCCACCAGTAGTTATTTGTTTTTTAAAAGTCTGGGACTCATTCTTTCTCTTTTTGCCAAATCACTAGGTTACTGAAGCATAAACAAAATAACAGCAGTTGTCAGGTTGTGGTAGTGGGCAAATAGAAAGACATGTGCATATGTGTATTAATGTTTGCTTTTATGTTCAGTTATAAAAACAATTTTACATTAATCTGATGGGTTACTCTATACTTTTGTAGAGTACAAATTTATTATTCTTATACAAGAATGTTGTTGACAGTGACTTCAATACATTAGAGTTATTTTGCCTTCATATAGTCTCTGTTGAGTTAAAATCATCTTTGGGTGTGTGGATTTGAGTGGAGTGATAATTAGGTTTTTGTGGAAAGGAGTTTTGAAAAAGAGTTTTTATTGATTAAATTTGAGGTAATGTTATTGTTTAGAATTTATTCATGTATTATTTCAACAAGTCCACCAGGGGGTTTCCCTATGACAATTATTCAAATCAGCAACCCCTCAAACAACACCTTAATGTTTTTTTTTTTTTAATGGGAAGGATACATTTAATAATGTAATCTTAGATACTTTATCTCTAGAAAATATAAGAATAGGATGGTCAAAGCTGGATTGCCTTTGAATACAGGTCTGCTCAATCCAGAAATGATCTGGGGCTAACTAATAGTAATAATGGTATGTTTTAACAATGAAATAATGAGGCTGTTGTTTGGAAACAGTTAACAGAGGAATTTGAACTTTCAGAGATTAAATAAGTAAAAACAAAAAGCAAGATAAAGATTTACTTGGCGTCAACTTCAGCTGTGTCGCTAAGATATAATCGCTCCTTAGCTTCCATTTGTGTCCATTTTTTGAGACGGTTGTCCTTGTCCAACACTGTTCTTGGAAAGCTGATATGAATCGCTTGAGTCAGAAGTAGTGGATTGCCTGATTTTAATAAATCAAATGTAAATAGTTCAAAATACTTAAAAGAAACAATTCATCTAAATCTGTTCTTTATACTTCCTAAAACTTTGTCTTTAAGTATTTGCTACAAATGATCACACCACAACCCCTTCTTTTCTCGTCTTCTAATTGCAAACACACAAACACCACAGCCAAATCTTCAAATAACTCATCCACATTTGAGGAGTTTTATGCATCTCAAAAGAAAGGGGGGACAGAGAGAGAGAGAGAGAGAGACCACTAACCTGACAATCTGTAAGATCTAATCTAAACATTCTAAAAGGAAATGATATGGAATTAGTTTAAATCAGAGTTATATTTAACTATTATTTCAGTTAATGCAATTAATTACAAGTGAAATATCAGAGCTGTTTACTAATGTTGATTGCATGAATCATGCAAATTTAATATAAAGTTGAAGGATCACTTTATTTTTCATGAAACAGTTTAACAACATATGCTATTTCTAAGCTTAAAAATAATATATTATTTATTCAAATTCTTGAAATTATAACATTTATTTCCCATTTTACTTTTCAAGTAAAATATGTAACATTCTACGTCTTCTGTTTTTCTACAATTGCCTCTTCTAATTAATTCAATGCCACACTCCATCATGTCTGCACATATCTCTCTTTTTCTCATTACTTCTCGTCTCTATAAAGACAAACTCAATGTTTCTTCTGCAAAATATTACTTTGGATTTAGATTTTGCCCAAATTTTCCACCCGTCTTTATTTAAAATTAATTTGCATTAATTTAAAGAAAATATTAACTACAGGCATAAGATGCAGTTCAGTTTAATTTCACCACCTGGACCTAAGCCAATTTAATGCAAGCACTCACACCCAACCCTTAGTTCTCTCCCCAACCAGATTCTTTACTGCAGTTATGGTATGAGTACTGATCCTCTTATCCAGTTTAACTTACATTTAAAAAACAAATAAAATGATCATTAACCCAAAGCAATCTAGTGGTCAAGAAATATATAAAATATTCAAAGAGAAACAAAAAACAAGTAAAATTTTTTCACAACAAAAAGCAGTATTGATGTACTTAAAAGCAGACAAACCACTAAATGTATCATCCAAAGTAATGTAGGTTCGTGCCAATGCTAAAACTATGGATAAAGATATTTTGGCTGGAAGTTACATTACAAATTCACTCTGCTTTTACTAATATAAAGGAACAGGCATAAGAAGTAATGATGTACTCAGTTAACTTTCACAAACCCATCCAATTTAGAGAACATTTTCAAGTATGCATCTCAGACTGCACCCCAATGAAGGCTGTTCAACTGATTGACAAGGATTCAGTTATGAATACCTTGCTTCAGTCATTGGCTCAGACAAACTCCATTTGCACTCTCTACCTCTTCTATTATTACTTCAATAGGTTCTACCTCTGAAATAGTTACCTGTGCACCCTTTTCACCCACAACTACATGACTCTCCTCCTCTTGTTCCAACTATGTCCTCACCTCTCAGATCCTACACAAAATAATTTTCTCTTTTTCCTTTCTCCCTCAGCACTGCAACCTTCTGCAATTATTTCTCTGCAGACATTGAGCTACTGGCATTGAAACTATCAACTATAATGTCAGTAGTTTGGAAGAGCATGCAAAGATCTTCAGCACTGCTCCACTTCCATTAAGTATCTTAAAGAAAAATATCTTCTGCTTCACAAAATGCTACTACACTTATAGAACAAGAACAGACTTACAACAACCAAACAGTGAATCCACTTTCAGAGTGTTGCATTGCACACTGTAAATCTTGTTAGCATACCAGCATGGAAGGATAATGATGATGAAAAGATTTTAAAACATTGTATTTCTAAAGATACGTTAAATAACTGTCTCAAAATTCCTAAGGATTTGACAAAGAGCCAAATTAGTCAAATAAAATGAACAAATTAATAAATCAATAACCAATGCTGAAATATTGAACTTTTCAAATCAGAGAAACATACGAGTACGTGACTTGCTGATAGGTGCAACAATTATTGCATGATTAGCTACAGAATTTATAGTAACTGACATAAATTTCTTATCCATCATTTAGTCAGAAGAGGAGGAGAGAAAATACCCATCACCAAAAGTAGGGCCTCTTAAACAATTAAAGAAAAGAATAGTAATAAAGTAATGATGTAAATAATTACATTATGAAGCAAAATCACCCAAATATAGTTTGTGATATATAAGAGTGTTATATTACGAGTACCATAGATTAGCTCCAAGCAGTCAAATCTTAAATCTGGTTTTCCTTGCTGAATGTAATTGGTTTACTTTGTTTAGATAAGGAACACTTTTATGTAAAACATGGACAGCACCTTCTTGTTCCCCTCTCACATAAGTATGAGGCCTTGTGCCTATACAAGATACCAGAAATCAATATTTAATGGCCACACAACTAAGTTTGTCTTTGATCATAGGAGATATCTTCACTGCTGAATTCCCCACAACAAAAGATTAATGACCTCTAAAAATGAAACTTAGAAACCTAGACGTAATAATCATTACAAAAAAGATAATTTTAAATGCTTGTAATTTAGAACACACTAAACTAAATAGCATAATTTTAAAAGTAAATGCAAAAACAAAGTGAAAAATAAGAGTGATACTTACCACTGACAGATAAAACTTTGTTTTTCAAGGGAGAACTTACACATGACTGTCCAAGATTTCGTAACACTGAGGACAACATTATTCTGTAAATGAAACAAAAAGTGATTGGAATAAATATACAAGAAAGAGACGAGATAAAATTAATACTTTTATATTACAAAATTTTAGTTTTGTATAACTGTTCATTAGTTTGTTTAAATATATTTTAGCAATTCACAAAAACAAACTAAATCAGGATAATAAATGAGTAACTGATGATTATGAAATAAATGAAGAGATTTTAATTATTCAGCAGCTAAGTCTAACAACAACATCAACAACAATAAAAACATAAACAAAACAAACTGATAAAAAAATCTTATTTCTTTTGAGAGAAGAATAAAGTTGTTTTTGGAATTTGTAATATAAACATTTATATTCATGAATTCAGAAGGATTTTTTCCCCATTTGGAATACAACAGGTTTATTTATACAAGAAAGTGTTAACCTGTTAGTATATTGCAATGCAAATTTTACTAATGGAAACTGATGAAATTTTGTGAAATACTTTATATAAATAAAAGATATGAAAATACTCTTTCATTGTTTATTTGTGTTTCTCTTTCTTCTGGTGAGATGAAGTCAGTTCAAAATCACCTTCATATATATTTTTTTTTTTTTTTTCATTCTAATAGTTTAGTCAGAGGACAAAGAGTAACACTCATGCCCCTTTTTAAGGATCTTCTTATCATAAGTCTCCCTGTGACGAATGGAAAGAAGAGAAGAAGTTGTACTCAGACCAGAGACCAGACATGAATGCTTATAAAAGGTGTACTCTGCCAAAAGTACACAAGGGCCAGGTGGTGTTAAAATGGATACTAAATTAATTCTACCATCCAAGAACAGGAATGGTCTCTCCACGGAGCTTCCACAAAGTTTCCAGTTACCAAATGTCATACAAAGTTTTGGTCAACATGAGGCTAGAGAAAAAAAACAAAACTGTTGTCAAAGGTGCTGCTGCTCATTGGGACTGAGCCCCCAAACCATTTTGTATTAAAACAAATGCCTTAATTACATAGCTAAAACAAGAGCAGGTAGTTGATGGTTTTAGGATTACATACTTGCAGAAACCCAACAGATAGGAAAATCCACAATTAAAAGATGAAACTAGTTATTATATGAGGGATTAACAGCATGTTATAATATGTTTATTTCATTAAGCTTTCTAAAATAAAAAGGAAAAAAAAATCTACCTTGTAATAATGCTTACACTTTAATACTATTAAAACATTATAACCAATTTGAAACAGAAAAGAGCAATATGCCAATTTCTCTATTGGATTTGCTTATAATGTCTATCAGATAATTTTGAAAATCATACCAGGTTACTCTCTTTACACTTTTACTTGTTTCAGTCATTTGAACTGTGGTCATGCTGGAGCACCGCCTTTAATCGAGCAAATCGACCCCAGGACTTATTCTTTGGAAGCCTAGTACTTATTCTATCGGTCTCTTTTGCCAAACTGCTAAGTTACGGGAATGTAAACACACCAGCATCGGTTGTCAAGCGATGTTGGGGGAACAAGCACAGACACACAAACATATACACACACATATATATATATATATATATATATATATATATATATATATATACAATGGGCTTCTTTCAGTTTCCGTCTACCAAATCCACTCACAAGGCTTTGGTTGGCCTGAGACTATAGTAGAAGACACTTGCCCAAGGTGCCATGCCGTGGGAATGAACCCAGAACCATGTGGTTGGTAAGCAAGCTACTTAACACACAGCCACTCCTGCACTTACAGGTTATTTATCTTTAACTTGTTTCAGTCATTGGACTACAGTCAAGCTGGGGTGCTACTTTGAAGGGTTTAGTCAAACAAACTGACTCCAGTACTTTTTTCCTGAACCACTAAGTTATGGGCTTCTTTCAGTTTCTGTCTGCTAAATTCACTCACTAAGTGCTACGCAGTGGGACTGGGCCCCGAACCATGTGGTTGGGAAGCAAACTCCTTTAACTACACAGTCTGCATTTGTTCAATATTATAAAATGCCAAGTCACATGTTAATTTTTATTTCATTTTTTATTTTAATACTCAGTGGTTTGATTTCCATCACAAAGTAGGATGGGTAGATGACCTTCTTTTAGTTGTATGGTCTCAGATGTTTACATGCATATTTAGCAGTAGCAGTGCTGTCCCAGATATAATGTGGACAATACTCTAATGTGGTTTTTACTTGACCTTTGTAGAGATTCACCAACTAATAGATACTGAATGATTTTCTGGCTACAAAGAGAAAACCTAGTTTTTAAATGCAGTTTTAGTAATAGGTCAGATTGCAAAGAGAGAGTTTTAATTGTACATTAGACTGCTATGAGAGAACAGCTATTTGAAAACCTAGCATCTAAAGCTACTTTGAAGATTTTAGTTGAGTATAGCTTATTTGTAGAGTTAGTATTGTATACAATTGTTTCCTGGAGATGCATAGCAAATGTGTTCGTGCTGTTTAGAATCTAGGTTGTTATGTCCACCATATTTTGGCAGACTTTCAGAATAGCTGTTCCACTTAAGTTGGAATTTTTTTTTTCATTTTGGCCAAGATTTTTCGATTTTTTTTTTTTTTTTCGGTCATTACACATTTCAAAACAATGTGGGAAGCCTTTGCTACAAAAAAAACAAAAAAACATCTTTTAAATCCAAAGTTTTCAAACGTTTGCCCCCTAACCCCTTCCCTTCTAGTATCTTCATGATAGCCGTCACCACACATTTCTTTCCCCCACATTATGATATTCCATATTCTGAAACACATGTACTTTGGAAGCTAAATTTCTTCCAACCACTTGAAGTTTTTCAAATTTTCACCAAATTATTTTCAAAAATGTAATTTGAATAACAAAAATTGCATTCAGTTTCTTTTTTCTTTTTTTTTTCTAGAAACTTACTAAAACCAGTTACAAGCATTTAAAATTACCTAATATTAGCCAGTCAAAGCTTCAAGTGCCAAATATTGGAAGTTGTAACTGTTTGTCCCCGTGGGAGCAACATGCATGAAATCTTTATGCTAAATCTGCCTTTAAACTACACCATAATGTCTTAGAAACAAAACAGGGTTGGGGCAAAAGGACAACGCATAGTGCGACATTTAATTTAAAGTTAATCTCCACAGACATAATCTTTAATGAAGTCATGACCCTTAAAACACTGAGCCCCACAGATCAATAATAAATGTACTTTCTCAAGGTTTAACAGAAAAAGGTGGCAGCGGCAGTGGTGATGGTAAAGAAAGAACTGGTTACCAAATGTTTTTCGTATGACGTATAGTGTTGACAATGTGGAGGCGCAATAGCCCAGTGGTTAGGGCAGCGGACTTGTGGTCATAGGATTGCGGTTTCGATTCCCAGACCAGGCGTTGTGAGTGTTTATTGAGTGAAAACACCTAAAGCTCCACGAGGCTCCGGCAGGAGATGGTAGCGAACCCTGCTGTACTCTTTCACCACAACTTTCTCTCACTCTTTCTTCCTGTTATGCCTGTAATTCAAAGGGTCAGCCTTGTCACACTGTGTCACGCTGAATATCCCCGAGAACTACGTTAAGGGTACACATGTCTGTGGAGTGCTCAGCCACTTGCACGTTAATTTCACGAGCAGGCTGTTCTGTAGATTGGATCGAGTGGAACCGTTGACGTCGTAAGCGACGGAGTGCCAACAACAACAACAAATGTTGACAATGCTGGTGGTATAGATGATATTCTTTGTCTGCCACCAAACCTTGTAAAACCATAAGAGAAAGTACATTTAATATTGATTTGGACACCCATTAAGTGTTTTAATGGTAGTAAGTTTGATAAAAGGTTTATACCCTTAGAGGTTGACTTTCATTTAGTTATTATTATTAACACTCAACAAGAGGAAACCACTTGGGCCTGCCTCAAGCAAGAAAATAAGTGATGATGTAGCATGTGTTCTCTTTCTCCTCTTTAGACATTGTGGTGTAGCTTAAGAAAGATTTGGCTGCTATACCAAACAGTTCGAGAGATGACGTAAAGGTTTCATGTATGCTGTTCCCACAGGAACTTCCTGTATGTTTAGCAGTTGAGGCTTCGATTGGCTAAGATTGCATAATTTTAAATGCTTGTAACCATTATATTAATAATTTGTAGAATGCGATTTTTGTAATTAGCATGTGCAACTGCATCAGATCTACATTTTGTTTTACAATAATCTGGTGAAAATTTGAAAAACTTCAAGCAGTTGGAAGAAATTTAACAAGATCCATACCCAACATTTTAAGAGCAAAAATAAATTTTTTAATCCATATATTTTAAATGTCATCCCCTCTCCCTCATACCTTTAGAACAGCAACCAGTTAACATGCCGTTTACTGTTGTAAAAAGGTGAAAGTAAATTGTCCTTAAAAAACCAGAAGTGACAACAATTTACTTTCCCATTTTATCATCTTTCTTCTTGGCAAGCATCAATCACTCTTCTATAGCCTGTGTATGGATACTGCCATTTTTTGATCAGTAAAATCGAGGGAATGATTGACACCTTCATGAGTATAATATTGAATCCCACCCATCAGATATCAAACGTGTTCCTGGCAATATCCTATGCCTTATAATGGGCCAGTGTTTTGTACTAGCAATTGGAGTTGTTTTTTTTTTTTTAGCAAATGCTGGTAGACCACAGGTGTCACGGGGGGGTTTTTTTTTTTTTTTTGACAATTCACCTGCACTTTATTTACAACCATGAACTGCTTATTAACCAAGAAACAACTAAAATGATTTTTTTTTTTTTCATTATTTTCAATCATTTTATTATATTCCACACTTTCTGAAACACTTGGAATTCACATTAAAAAAAATCTTATTCCTCCCCCTTCATTGAACCATTCGCAATTAAAATGAATATATTTTGTTTCATTTCTTCCGTATTTTTCGTGATTTCATTTTCTCATACTTTTCCTCAAATGACACAAAAATTAAATTAAGAGAAAAACACAAAGCAAATATATTAACACCTGATTTGCATTGTCATAAACTACATCAAATCTAATTTTATATGCCACTTTTCATTTCCCACACAAGACAAAAACAAACAGAAATACAGGCATACCTCAGCTTAAGTTGTTTCGATTTAAGTCATTCTCGATTATCCGTCGGTTTTCAAAAATAATATATGGAAAAATAAAAATCAAGTCAAGTCATTTTACTCAACTTTACGTCTGTCTGCCACATATATTGGAATAGAAAACTATTAAAAGCACATAAAATCATGTTACTTTACAATAAATAAGAATAAAAGCATATAAAATCATATTAAAATATGTACAGTAAATATTAAGATACACACCATAAAATAGTGTAGCTTAGTGAATGAAATCATGAAATCAGCTGTGTTTTCTTATTTATCAGTCTTTTGGAGCTCATATTGCACTGCAGTTCCAATATCTAACATTAGGCGTAGTTATCATTCGTGATTCCCGCAATTGTTTTGAATTCAGATTTGTTTACGTCTGTTTATCAGCTACTTTCTCATTCTCATCAATTTGTAACTTTATTTTTTGCCCCCATGGCTCCTAAGAAAATTCATAGTGAAAGTGCTAAGCGTCATGCTATAACGCTGGAAGATAAACTGGCTATTATAAAACGTCATGAAAAAGGTGAAAAAGTGGTAGTAATTGCACATTCTTTTGGATGAGTCAGACAGCTGTATCAACAATTGTACATAATAAGGACAAGATTTTAGTACATATCAAATCTGAAGCCCCAGGGATGAAGAACACTGTCATCAACAAGAAAAGAGGCAAAATCCTTAAAGAAATGGGAAGTCTTTCTGTTTGGATTGTTAGGCTGAATCATCAGTGTGCTACTATTAGTCAAGAAATCATTCACAAGAAAGTGTTGCCTTTGAGGACCTGAAGAAAAAATATCCAGATGAGAAAGATGTAGAGTTCAAGGCAAGTCAAGGATGGTTCATGAGATTTCAGGAGTGAAGTTATCACTCCATTAAGAAGCAAGGTGAAAGTGCATTAGCTGACGATCAAACAGCAGCGGAATTTTCTAATGCATTAAAGAAAATCATTGAAGAAAATGAGTTTCTTCCCAAACAGATTTGACAAAACTGGATTGTATTGGAAAATATTGCTAGACTGTTCATTCATTTCCAAGGAGGAGAAAACTACTCCAGGCTACAAGGTCTCAAAAGAAAGTATAACCATTATGTTGGGAAGTAATTGTGCAGGAGATTTCAAGTTAAAATCATTGTTTGTGTATCACACACACAATCCCAGTGCCCTGAAGAACATACCCACGGCATCTCTCCCTGTTATATGGATGGCTAATTCAAAAGCATGGGTTACTGTTGTTGTTTTCGAAGATTGGTTCTTCAATCATTTTATCCCAGCAGCAGAGAAGTACTGCAAAACATCATAGATTTTGACCCCAACGTTACCGTTGTATACCTCCTTCTGAACACCACGTCGCTTCTGCAGCCAATGAATCAGGGAATAATTGTTATCTTCAAATGTTACTATATGAAGCGTATGCTACAGCAAGCAATAGCTGCAACTGATCTTGACGAGTCCATCACACTTCGTGACTTTTGGAAGCGATACGATATTTACAAGACTGTACAGAACATAGCAGCGGCATGGAATGATGTACAGAGCATGGCTATGAATGGTGTACGGAAGAAGCTATGCCTGCAATTCATGAATGATATTAAGGGATTTGATAATGTTGACATCAACAAAAAGGTGGTGACTATGAGCAAAGAACTGGAAATGGATTTGGAGGAGGAGGATTTCAGAGATTTATTTGAAAAAGACAAGCAGCCCCTGATGAACAAGGATTTGATAGAGCTTCATGAGCAGCAAAATAAAAAAGAAGAAGAAGTCACTTTACCATTAAGAAAATGCAGCAAGCATTTGCATATTTCAAAAAAGGTCTTTCTATGTTCGAGGATATGGATCCAAAGGCTCAATGCAAGATTATGGGAGCTTGTCACAAAGCTTTTGCTCCTTATAATGTAATCCTTGAGGAAAAGAAGACAGTTCAAAGAACTCTCAATCAATTTTTTAAGCGCATCAAACAAGAACAGCCAGAGTCAGCTGTTGATGTTGACAATCCACAGCCATCTACATCCGCGATGTAAATCACCAAATTCTATCTACAACTGCTAAATTTAAAATAATTTAGTTTTCTTTTTACTATTGCAAAATAATAATAATTACTGAATTTGTTTTTTAAGCTTAAAAATGGCTTTCATTTTACCATGTCTTATTGCAAACCGCATTCATTAATAAAGTGTCTCCAATGTACAGTAAACACCGCCAAATTGTATTCATAAATTTAGATTACTTCTCTTTTTTACTGTAGTGTATTAAAGAATAAAAATTATTTGTTTGTAAGCTTAAAATAGGTTTTTATTAACCATGTATTATTGAAAATGCATTCATAAATAAAGTACGGAACTGAGAATGGTTGTTATCAGTTTAACCTAGAGACAAATAAATTCAGCCTAGCCAAGAGACAAGTTAATTCGACTTAAGTAATTTCTCGACTCAAGTTGTGTTTCCTGGAACCAATTAACGATGTAGGGTGAAGTATGCCTGTATATTGTTTTAGTTAGGACAGACTGTTGATATGATAGACAGGGAGGAAAACAAGATATTTTTGTTCCCGCAATACTTTTCTTCAATTAAAAAAAATTCTTTTCTACATTTTGAACAATTCAAATTATCGTTTTATAGATACTTCTTTCAAAATTATAATTTTGTTTTTCCACACATCCACTTGTAATGTTTGACTATTTTAAAACTGTGAAAGGTACGATGAAAGCAAGAAGTAGGAGTAAGACTTCTCTTTTCTTTAAATATGAATTACAATTGCTTCAGAATGTGGAATAGAATAAAATGACAAAAAACGACAAAAGTAAAAAAAAACAAAACCATTTAAGTGGGTAGTTGCTGTTCCAAAGGTATGGGAAGAACAGAATTTTTTTTAAAATGGATTTAATTTTACTTTAAATGCAAATTACAAGTGTTTCAGAGTTTGGAATACTATAAACATTTCATATAGTGAAAATTATGAGAGGGGTGGGTTACATCCTCCCTGCTCCATAAAAATGTAGGTTACATGTTTCAGTATATGAAACACCACAACATGTGGGAAATAATTTTTGTAGTCATGGCTGTGTGTGTGTATCTTTGTGTCTGTTTGTCCCCGTACTTAGCAGTTAGGCAAAAGAGACTGATAGAATAAGTACCAAGCTTACAAAGAAAATAAGTACTGGGGTCAATTAGTTCAACTAAAATTCAAGGCAGTGCTCCAGCATGGCCACAGTCCAATGACTGAAACAAGTAAAAGATAAAAGATGGACATTTTTCTTTTGTAAGAAAAAATATTGAGGATTAAAATCAGCTAGTTGTCAATCATCATCATCATCCAGTTAATGTTCCTCTTCCATGCTGGCATGGGTTAGGTAATTTGACAGGAGCTGGGAAGCTGGAGAGCTGTGCCAGGCCCCATTGTCTGCTTTGATATGGTTTCTACAGCTGGACACTCTCCTTAACACCATCAGTTTAACAGTGTATACTGGGTGCTTTTTATGTGGCACCAGCACTGGTGCTTTTTATGTAGCACCAGCACTAGTGTTTTTTATGTGGCATCAACACCAATGGGATCACCAAGTAACTTGTGAGATGAAGATCTCATTGCAGTTTGAAAAAAAAACAAAAAGACTTTGCTATCTCCAATATAAAGTGTATGTGTGATAGTGTTGATTTTACAAATACTAGCATTGTCAAAGATTGTCTAAAATAGAAAAGTACTGAAAAACAGGTTAGTTACATCAGTAAAAACAACACAAAAAAATTGTATGATGATAAATAATAATAAATAGGATAGAAAGAAATGAAGAAAATTTATTTTAGTTTCAAACTCCCAGGGAACTAAGACATGCATTTAAATGATTAAGAAATGTTTCAACATAACAAAACACATACCATATATCAAAAACATAATACTTTGAAAAATCAAATCATAGTTAATTTAATTACAAGAAACATATAAATTTAGTGTTCAAGCTGTCAAATGATATAGTATTCCCAAGCCAAATATAAATTTAACTAAAGTATTTACTTAAACTTTAATATCTTTAATATCTTTTATTTTTTACTCATTTCAGTCCCATGACTGTGACCATGCTTGGGTACCACCTTGAAGGGTTGTTTTAGTTGAACGAATCAACCCCAGGACATTTTTAAGCCTAGTATTAATTCTATTAGTCTCTTTTCCTGAACCGCTAAGTTACAGGAATGTAAACACACAACACCAGTTGTCAATTGGTGGTGGGGGACAAACAGAGGGCACAAAGACACACACACAAAGAAATATATATATACATTTATACAGTGGGCTTTTTCCAGTTTCCATCTACCAAATTCACTTAAGGCTGTGGTCAGCCCAAGGTTATAGTAGAAGACACTGGCTGAAAATGCCATGCAGTGAGACTGAACATGGGACCATGTGGTTGGGAAGCAAACTTCATACCACACAACCACGCCTGCACCTATATCTTTTATCTTGTTTCAGTCATAAGGCCATGGCCATGCTGGGGCCCTGAGCGGTTTAGTCAAATGAATAATCCCAGTACTTATTTTATTCTTAAACCTGGTACTTATTCTGTCACTCTTTTTGCTGAACTGCAAGATACAGGGACATAAACAATGCAACACTAGTTGCCAAGCAGTGGAGGAGGACTAACACAAATGCACACACACACATACACACACCATCATCATACTTGCCACACACAAAGACTGTTCTCTCTGTTAACCTTCCTGTGATGCTGCTACACCTCTCAGGTGTCCAAAGCTTGCACTATGTACAATGTATGGAGTTTCAACCATCACCCTTCTTACATATCAAGCAGGGCATCTCCTTGAGTGTAAGTGTGATTTGTCTGTTTTCCTAATTAGTAGGACTTTCGTTTTTGCTAAATTAACTTTAAGGCCCCTAGATTCCGGGCCTTACTTCCACACTTGAAATTTCTTCATTAGGTCAAGTAGTGATTCAGCATTGAGGAGCACCGCCTTTAGTCGAGCAAATCGACCCCAGGACTTATTCTTTTGTAAGCCTAGTACTTATTCTATCGGTCTCTTTTGTCAAACTGCTAAGTTACGGGGACGTAAACACACCAGCATCGGTTGTCAAGCGATGGTGGGGGGACAAACAGACACACAAACGCACACACACATATATATATATATATATATATATACATATATACGACAGGCTTCTTTCAGTTTCCGTCTACCAAATCCACTCACAAGGCTTTGGTTGGCCCGAGGTTATAGTAGAAGACACTTGCCCAAGGTGCCACGCAGTGGGACTGAACCCGGAACCATGTGGTTCGTAAGCAAGCTACTTACCACACAACCACTCCATATAATAAAAATATATATTGCACACACATACACATATACAGTCCAAACCATGCCAGCATGGAGAATGGACTTTAAATGATGACATACATACATTTTATATATTGGACTCACTGGAATTCTTTTCAAGGTTGTTTCTACAGATATTCTATAGAAACCATAGCCAGCACTGATTTTTGCTGCAACATTTCGTATCAAGACGTCAGATGTAAACAAGCAATGAGATCGAAGATAAGGGTGGGTAATGAGTGTATATGCCATATAAATCAGTACCACATTCTATATAGTTTCTATAGAATATCTGTAGAAACAACCTTAAAAATAATGTAACAAGCAGTGGGACGTGGTACTGACTTATAAAAACATTTAGTATACTTCATAGTATATTGTGTTTGCATAATGGAGTACCATGTACCTACAAACCTCTAATGTTCACTGGAATTCATTCACACAACCATTTTTACATCCATTTTCCATGCTAGCATGAGTTGGATGAGATAGAATCAGTTCTTATCAGGAGTTACTACCCTCATACTCTGGTGCCCTTATATTTCATTTTTGATGGTGACCATGGCTGATCCTCTTCTTATTACCAACTGCTGTACAGAGTGTACTGGGTGCATTTTATTATCATATTAAAGAGGTTGATAAGTTTTCAGTAGAACAAGATTAAAGGCTCTCCCTCATCCTACTTATTATCCACTGAGTTACCAACCACTTTACAGTGTGTACTGGATACATTTAATTGTGGCACCAGCACTTCAGAGATTGTCATCTCCTTGCTGAAACAGAACCAAAGGAATCTCTCCCCCCCCCCCCCCACACACACACACTTTCTCCACTCAGTTACCAATCACTCTGCAACTGCACTAGATGAATTCCATCATAGTATAGCAAGAAATACACTAAATGCACATTGCCGAGTGACGGGCAAGCAAGCAGGTTTACAAAAATGTCTGTGAAAGTGATACCTTTTCCCTAACACACTCACTGAATAAATAACCCCAAACAAGAATATAAAATGGCCCCACTTGTAAAGAATTTATCTGAAGCTCTATATCTTCTCTCCTCCACTTCATTTTTGAATGAATGGAGTAGAAAAGAGCTTTCAATAAACCTTTCAAAATTAGGCCCTTTTCTATGCTGTTTGGAATATTTATCCTATGGGAATAGGGGAAGGGATTAAGTGCTGAGGCATTAATATTTACAAAATACTTTCTCTTTACTATAAATATTTTCATGAACAAATCGGAAGCAATTGATTTTTGTGCCATTTCCAGCATCAATGATTGGAAATACATACACACACACACACACTAGCAGAAAGGCCACTCTCCAGGCAGTTTTCTGCTAGCTTCTTTATAATATTTTCATATTTGATTCCCAATTCAAATAATTTTATATTTTACATTTATTTTTTTGTATAATAGTGCTCACTTGCTTAGTAAGTATTAATTTCATTGTTTTATCACAGTCATAATCTCTCTTTTTAAAACAAACATCAAAGTAGTCCAACAACAGAGGGAGAAGCAGTTTGTCAAGTTTTACCTTCCTTGCAAAGCAATAGAGATTTCAGTTCAGCAGCCCCTCTGTAAGCTTTGCAGTATGTGTCAGGGAGAGAGAACATTGCAAACAATGAATGAAATAAACATGAAATGAAAAACACCATATAAATAAAAGGGCATCACTACAGATGTATACACCCCCGACTTTGTTGCCTCATGACATCCAGAAAAATGGATACTTTTTAACAAAATTTTCTACAAATACCGTTTGAATGCGGCTTCAGAGTATATAGGGATTTATGAGAAAGAATTTTTCTGATGGGGTGGAGAGAGTAGTTTTGAAAAATTCACACAATCTGACTTTTTTCCCCTCATAACTTTCAGGAAGATGGGTATCTTCTTATAAAAATTTGTACAAATCCCTTTCAAACAGCATAGATTACAATTATAAAGAAATTTGTGGGGAAAATTTTTTCAGGGATTTTCATGTCTGAAAAATATTTTGTAAACACTTTTTTTTTCACACTCCATCCCTCATCATCCCACTCCAGACCTATTTTGACAATTTTTTTTTTTTGCACTTCAAAACCATGGGAAGAGCATTTTTAATTTTAAACTTTTTTTAAATTGTTAAAATTTTTTTAAAAATTGTTAATATTTTCTGTGGGAAAAGTGAGTGATTTAAGGGCAATTTGACTGTTGTTTCTAGCATATCCAAAGACAACCCACCTTGTATGTATTGATGTTTTTCAATATTTTTTCCCCCATAAATACATTTATATGTTATAAAATAGAACATTTGAGAAATTATGAATTTTTTTGCAACCCCACTCCCAGCCCCCAATTATTTCTGTTTAGAAATTAAAATATTGTTTTCTTGATGTAAGCTATGGACACATAAGAGGTGCAGCAATATCAAAGGAAGGCTAACTGGGAAGATAGATTTTGTGCATAGCAAATGCTCAGGGGCAATAAACACTGAAAATGTGTAGAAAACAGCTTCTGTCACATGCTGAGGGCAAAAACTAGAAGTAGTTGATAGCTTCCATTACCTAGGTGGCCAAGGGGGGGGGGGGGTGCTCTGAAAGTGTAGCTGCTAAAATAAGAATAGCCTGGGCAAAATTCAAAGAACTCATACCTCTGCTGGTGACAAAGGGCCTCTTGCTCAGAGTAAAAGGTAGACTGTATGAGGCATATGTGCAAACAGCCATGCTACATGGCAGTGAAACATGGGCTGTGACTGCTGAGAACATGTGTAAGTTGGCAAGAAATGAAACTAGTATGCTCCACTGGATGTGTAATGTCAATGGGCATACATGACAGAGTGTAAGTGTCCTGAGAGAAAAGTTGGACATAAGAAGCATCAGATGTGGTGTGCAAGACGACTGCGCTGGTATGGTCATGCGTTGCGTACGGATAAGGACAGCTGTGTGAAAAAGTGTCACACCCTAGCAATAGAGGGTACCTGTGGAAGAGGTAGACCCAAGAAGACCTTGGATGAGGTGGTGAAGCACGATCTTCGAACGTTGGGCCTCACAGAGGCATTGACAAGTGACCAAGACCTTTGGAGATATGCTGTGCTTGAGAAGACCTGGCAAGCCAAGTGATACCGTAACCATGGCGTAAGCCAGTGCAGCATAACTGGTCCATTTAAGAGTACCCTTCAATCATAGGGCAATAAACTGTGCTCAAGTGCTTGAGTCAAGTGAAGTCACTGTCGTGGTTGATACCAGTACCACCTGACTGGCACCCGTGCCAGTGGCATGTAAAAAGCACCATTCGAGCAAGGTCGTTGCCAGTTCCACCTGACTGGTTCCCATGCTGGTAGCACATAAAAAGCACCATTCAAGCGTGGTCGTTGCCAGTGCCATCTGACTAGCTCCTGTGCACTACTTAAATACAGAGGTCCCAATGCATCTACATAACGATATGAAGGGGAAGGTTAGTTTTTAGGGTTAAGGTTAGGACTACTTTTAGGGTTAGAGTGTCATTACATGTCCACACAGCGTACATTTAAAATGTTTTGTACGTAACACCTGTATTTAAGTAGGGCAGAGATAAAGAATATGCACACCACCCATTCTTAGGGTAACAAAAACCCTAGCCCTAAATACCAGGTGTACATATTCTTTACTTTCGCCTTTAAGCAGTACCTCTGTATTTTAGTACCGTTAAGGGACCTCTCTTGTACCTGCATTTCAAAGGGCCAGCCTTGTCACACTGTGTCACGCTGAATATCCCCGAGAACTACGTTAAGGGTACATGTGTCTGTGGAGTGCTCAGCCACTTGCACGTTAATTTCACGAGCAGGCTGTTCCGTTGATCGGATCAACTGGAACCCTCGACGTCGTAAGCGACGGAGTGCCAGGTATAAGGGACCTCTGTATTTAAGTAGTACCAGTTTCACTTCAACATTAAAATTTCATTTGTGTCAAAATATTCCCTTCACTTTAGAACCACGACCTGTTCAGTGACAAAACTTTGCAAAAGTAATGCAGCATGAAGTTTTCTCAGTGAACAGCAACCACACACACACACACACACACACATTAATTGCCTTTCATTTGTGTGAATGTGTATCTATGTGTGTCACTGTTGAAGTTGCTCGTACAACTTGTTTGTGTATATATTGGCTTAGTGGTACAGAGTGTTTGAAAACTGTGAATAAGGTGCAAGTTTCAGGTACTTGTTGGTCACTTTTTTTTTCCTCTGTCTTCTGATAGTAATTACCTAACTTTCTAGGCTCTTTTCACAGCTATCCTGCGTTCAAAAATTATATGGGTATTTTAGAACTTTTCATTCAATAAATAATAAATTACGTATAGATTAATAGAATAATAAATAACGTATATATTAATAGAATAAACTGATAGTTTTCCAAATAGCGAATGAAAACTTAAAAGTGAAAGTGAGAGACTTTGCAAATGAGAATGGTATACTCCACACTGAATGAATAGAATATTTAAATTTGCGAGAAACTGGAGTTTAAAAAATTCAAGAAACTTGAGAAATTGAAATTATAGGAAATTTCTTAGAACAAGAATTTATACAAATATTTCCAGATGGTCAACCCTTTGATAATTGCTTTTAGTACTTTTAGTAATTGTTACATACCTAATTAATAAGTAGCTTTCTCCATTATAGCATAGATACATACATATATATATATATATATACATACATACACACTTACATACATATAGATACACGTCATCAAGGCACTAGCTCCGAATGCAACACAGCATTATTACTAAAACAATATAAAATGCCATCAAAAACAAAGACTGTCTGAGAATAAATATAGATAAATATGTTATTAAATAGATAATCAATACAAGGGAGATCAGAGGAGCATTCCCATCAAAGCGCAAACATAACAGGCTAGATATTGTTTATAGGGACAGACAAGAAAATGTATGTACCAGCACAAAAGTCAGCAGCCTTTATTGAAGTGAATATCTTTTCAGAAGTCAATGAGAAAGAGGATAACTTTTGACAACTGCCTCAAAACCTTCAGCTTCCATACCTAGATTATAAATTCATTTACACCAATAATAACTGGTACATTTGATTTTGTGAGTAAATGTCTAAGTGACAATCTAGGTAGGCTGGGATTTTCAGGAAAAGAACTCAACCAGCAAGCTCACACATTACAAATACAACCTGTAAGAGAAGCAGTAAAAATGGTACTACTAAAGCAGCGCGGACCCGAACGCGCAGTCGCGCGTCCGCGCTAGCTAGTCGTGAGTGGTTGATCCTAACCCTAACCCTAAACACGTATTCATTTGCACACGCGGGTTAGGGATAGGGTTAGGGACAGGGTTAGGGTTAGGGTTAGGATCGACCACTCAAGACTAGCTAGCGAGGACGCGCGACTGCGCGTTCGGGTCCGCGCTGCTTTAGTAGTACCGTAAAAATATTAAAGAATTCTCAAGTTCAAAACGTGAATTTGTTTTTGTTATCTACATTCCATTAATGGAGCTTTGTTAGAAACCAACACCTTCCTTACAGAAAGATTTCAAATAATTAACAGTAGGAGACTTCCCCACTACCACTACCCACACAATCATTAATATATATAATCCATTGATGAAAAAATTTTGGTTTTCAGATTCGTTTACTACACATTTTTTTTTTACACCTATTACACTTTTATTTATTTTTTTTTTGTTTTGGTGCCAGGGAGTTTAACTAGAGTTAAACTTTAATATCTTTTTCAAAAAAAAAATCTTCATATTTATATTTTCATTGCATATACAGTACTTACATGAAAGAATACAACACATTTACTTTTACTGTTCGAGTTTGTGATAGCCACAGTTTATAATGCCATGTCTACAAACTTGATAGTTCTATGCATACAACTACTGACAGTGAAGTTGGATATGACAGCAATGGATGTTGGATTAATAATCAAGAATATGATGGTCTCAGTTCTACATGGAACTCAACTAATGTGCCTCTTTCAACCACTCTGAAAACACAGTTCTCTAGATCTTAGTCCTGCATGATCCCTATGTTTAGCAAAGAGAGATTCATAAAATGTACTTTCATTTAGTAAACAACATTATGAACTCAGACCGACTTTTGCTTTTTAACTAAATACATAGACTAAAAAATTTTTTTAATGCGACAGCTAATTTCAGAAAAGTTGTTTCCCTTGGATCTGTAAAGGGTGATTAATTAGTATTGATACTTTCTTAAGGTACTCACGACGTTAAGTGAACAGTAATCACAGTTTCGTTTCTCCGAAGTTTCACCATTTAATTCATAAGCTCTTCTAAATTAATTATGATACAAGACCTCAGATTTATAAGAAGACCTAACTGCGTTTTGGCACATCACATTCGTGTAGCATTTATTTCAACATGCTTTAATGAGTGACAAAATAAATA
Organism: Octopus bimaculoides; assembly: GCF_046866305.1. Taxonomy (NCBI): domain Eukaryota; kingdom Metazoa; phylum Mollusca; class Cephalopoda; order Octopoda; family Octopodidae; genus Octopus; species Octopus bimaculoides. The sequence goes on along the minus strand of NC_142930.1, from coordinate 88,588,503 downwards.
TAGTCAATTTTAAAAGGTATACGATAAATTAAATGAACTATAGTTTTGGAATGTATACACGACTCGTCAGTTTAGCAACAAAATTAATTTGGATGTTATGATGTGAATGCAACCAAATTCGTTCGGTGTTTTCTCATTCCACTTTCGTCAAACTTCAAGACAGGTTTACACTATCGATACGATAGTGTCATATAGTGAGTTGATTCAGTGAGACAATGCATGCATTCAGCTGACAAAAATTCCTTAGAGAATTAAAAGCAACGTGCAAAACGACAATAAAATCACTTCATCGAAATTTTTAGAAACAAAAACGTGGATCCGATATTTAAAGCCGGTGAGAGTAGTTGACTTTTCAGGCTTATTAAACATCTCAGCTAATTAAACTTGTCGTAAGCTCTTTTTTTTAAAAAATTACCTTTACATAATTTTTCTATCGCTAATCGTTAATATTAAATATATAAGATTTAAAGTTTCCTTGACCAACTTCGGTTAAGCAAACCAATGATGAAAGGCATTTTATCCATAATTATCCCTTCTTTTTCTCAGGAATATTGTATCTAGACCTACATTATGTAAAGTATCCTTCCTGCTTTTTTAAGACGGAAAACAAGCTGTGTGGCCATTTAGCGGGCCAGTACAAGTTCAACATAATAATGGCATAACTACAACTCTGTAGTTATGCCATAATAAATTACATCTATACGTTCAACGACCCGCAGCAAGAACTACTGCTATATGGTCGTTAAGGTGGTAACATGTGTGATTTGACTGCTCCAACTGAAAACGATAACAGCTATACGTTAAATTAAGAAAAAATTAAATCGTGCGAAGACTGTTATTAATGACATAAGTAAATACCAGCTGTTAAAACTATTCTTCGGTTTGTATCTACAGTAAACTAAAAGAGATGTTGTAAAGGACAAATACGATAAAGTTTACTAAGAGAATTTAGTCAATAACATTATATGCCCTTCAACAAAAATACAACTAATATTAAAAAAAAAAACAAAAGATAAATAAGGCATAATAATGGAAATAAAAGCATTTATCAACTTCAGTAAATAATTGATTAATATTAAAATAATAACAATACCTTTTTTAAATAAATAGAGTTTCTACAAATATATCACATTCGGTTTGAGTAACTACGGTGCTGGTTAAACTAGTTCCTATATAAAATAGATCCGCAGCAAACTAAATAGTGTAGTAATAAAATATTTGGATTTACGCACGTTGTAGATTATGCATGGGCAACATTTTTCGAGAAGCCTGCTGCATGATATATAAGCTCATCATCAGGTGGGCCTCACTATTAAAAATATTCCTAATTATTTTTCAAAGTAATTTTTCGTAAGGCATACCATTCAGAAAATGCTGCGGGTCGCAATTTCTCCTTGACTGTTGTAGATAATTGAGTTTATAACGATTCAACAAAAGTACTTTAAAGTATTTTGTTTTTTTTTTACTTTCGAAATTTTTTTAAAGATGACATTTGTTTTAAATTTTCCCTTTGGTCGAATTCTGCCATATAACGCCTTTTAACTTTCTTATTTTTGGGAATTTTCAGAAAACTTTTCTGCATTTCTGGGATTTAAGCAAAAATTCGGACTGTCCGTATTTGAAACCGATTTTTAAAATGAATGCGAAAATTTGTAAGTCGGAAGATAAAAAAAAATTTTCTTTTTTATAGTCGGATGAGTTCCCGTATACAGAATACAAATAACCAAATATTTTCTGAAAATTCCAGATGGGTGGGTGGATACACACGTGTTTGTCCTCCACCAGCGCTTGACAACCGCTGTTGATTTGTTTACGCTCCCGTAACTTAACGGTTCGGAGAAACAGACTGATAGAATAAGTAACAGGTTTTTTAAAAAGACTAATCTTTCAAGGTGATGCTCCAGCTGTCTGGCAACAGTTTTTCTTCCCAGCCACATGGTTCCGAGTTCAGTTGCACTCAGTGACACTTGCACAAGTGTCTTCTGCTATAGACTCGAGCCGACCAAAACCTTGGGAATGGATTTGGTAGACAGAAACTGAACGAAGCCCGTCATACATACATACATACATACATACATACATACATACATATGTGTCTGTTCTCCACTACAGCTTGACAATCGGTATTGGTGTGCTTACGTCCCTGTAACTTAGCGGTTCGGCAAAAGAAGTAATAAAATAACTACCAGGCTTTAAAAGATAAAAACTGGTGTCGATTCGGTTAACTAAAATTCCTCAAGTCAGTGCCCAGCATAGCCACAATTTAATGACTGAAACAAGTAAAAGATATACACACGCACAATTTTACAGTTAATTCAATATTGGAAATGTTGTAAGGGAGATAAATGTTGCTTTTCAATTCTTTCCAAATATATTTCTTTAGTCCATATTTAATTTTCTTGGTTTTGTGGATACTATCTAGAATCAAGTGGAGGCGCAATGGCCCAGTAGTTAGGGCAGAGGATTGCGGTCATAGGATCGCGGTTTCGATTCCCAGACCGGGCGTTGTGAGTGTTTGAGGCTCCGGCAGTGGATGGTGGCGAACCCTGCTGTACTCTTCCACCACAACTTTCTCTCACTCTTACTTCCTGTTTCTTTTGTGCCTGTAATTCAAAGGGTCAGCCTTGTCACACTGTGTCACGCTGAATATCCTTGAGAACTACGTTAAGGGTACACGTGTCTGTGGAGTGCTCAGCCACTTGCAAGTTAATTTTCACGAGCAGGCTGTTCCGTTGATCGGATCGACTGGAACCCTCGACGTCGTAAGCGACGGAGTGCCAACAACAATCTAGAATCATAGTCAAAATTTAATCCATTCCTTTATGTTTTCTTACATTGATCGTTCGTCCTGGTAGAAATAGCTGCCAAGTCTCCCACACATCACACTCTGAATTCAAGACGTATTTTCAAGTTCATATAGACCTGTATTAAAGGGTGGCCGGTAATACAGTCACAGAAAAATGTCACAATGCCATCATATTTATATATGATAGCATTACATGTATGTGAAAAAAAAATCACGTTTTGTTCATATCTTAAGCACAGTAAGGTTTGCAAACGAAAATATTTAAGTCAGTCATTTATTGACAGTACATGACATGTACTAATCGAAAACAGCTTACATAATATCGTGGCATTACATGTATATTCAATGTTTTTAATGCTGATAGTTAAGATGAATATTCCAGCCGACACAAGTTGCGAAGGCGTTCTTGTAGCTGCACTTAGTTTTGACAAACTCTTCTTTGAGTGGGGTTACCAACAACATCCTGCTGGATAATTGGTGCTCACTGTCGCTTCTTTACGTTGAAACCATTCAATGACACGCCAGAGTGAAAGATGGTAGTGACCAACGAGGTTGAAGAATTTATTATTCCACCCTTCGCAGGTGTTGGTACGGATGTTGTAGTTCATGGTGGCGTCATACATATTCCATAGGTGAGGGGCAAATATAGATAGAATGTGACGCATTCTCAGAGGCATCAGGCATCACTGGACATGGCAACTGGCTGCTGAATCAGTCGACAGGAGCCATTAACATAAATACAATCGAAGTACATGAACAACTCCTCGGCTTCAGATGGATCTTGTGGAATGACTGTTTTGAGGTATCTCATACCTTCATTAACATTTTCTAGGGGCAAAAAAACCCAGAGCATCAATCATGTCACAAAACAAACGAAATTCAGCATTGGTATTATACTGTGTTCTCAAACCCATTTCCTGTACCTTACACCAAGTAGACTGCGTAAGATAATAGAAACAACCTTTGCTCTCACTACGTCGCAGCCAAACACTGCAAGAACAGCTCTCAGTACACCATCTTCAAAGTCAGTCACTACCAACTATAGCCTGAAAGAGTTCTTCGTAGGTGGCACAAGTCTTGTTTGGAAGAAGAGTGTACACTGAAGTATTACCGAAAGGGACACAGATGATATAGATCTGTTTGAAAATATTTGGAGCCATGAGTCTGAGGCCATCGCTGGTACCAAACAATAGAATGCAGTTGTTTGCATATGGTCCGTCATCATAGAGTAAGAACTCCTCGGGATTAGGACCAACTGTCATAGTATAGTCAGTAGGGAGTTCACCTAAATCTTTTAGCAAACATGGTACAGGAGTAGGCCGTTGGTTCTGCAGATTTCGTAACTTATTAATTTACCATCAGTTCTGCATATTCCTTTACATAGACTGATCGACATATTAACCTTAAAAAGTGAGAATTCAACAGTTAACCTTTCTTTTAAAGACGCAGAAGCAGTGCTAACGTTGTCCTGCTTTTTTGTTTTTTTTTTTGCGAGAGGATACTGTTTCTTTTTTTCCTGTGACTTTTTTTTTTTTTACCTGGATTCGTATAAGAGATCCTTGAATATAGAAGGCCACGTCCATTTTATATAGTTTATTTTGTTTGGCGACTCGTGACATAGAGCTAAACAGCTATTTTTTCTTTCTAGTTTTATGACTAATTCGAGGAGAAATAGTAAAAAGAATTATATATACAAAAGAAACACTTTATTTTTGTTATTGCTCCTGAATATTTTGTGTAGATTTTCAATTTTTATATTTTTTGCGTCACTTAACTAGAAAGTAAATATTAATAATAAATACAAAATATTAGTCAGATGTTCTTGTGTGTGTGTGTGTGTGCGTGCGCACGTACTCTCTCACACACATATTCTTATAGCTGCCATGCCGGATCACCGCCTTAAAGGGTTTTAGTCGAAGAAATCGACTGCAGAACTTATTCTTTGAAAGCCTAGTACTTATTCTATCGGTCTTTTTTGCCGAACCGCTCAGTTATGGGGGTCGTAAACATACCAGCATCGGTTGTCAAGCAATGGCGGGTGGGGGGACAAACACAAATACATAAAAATACAGTACAATCGCCACAGCCAGAGATGATGACCAGTCCGAGACCAGCGACACAGAGAAGGTAACCGACGACCCTAGTATCACCACCACAGACGATGACCAAACCATTATCATCGTCACCGGTGGAGTGACCGGCCCCACACCATATGTTATCACCGCCGGCAGCATCAACGCCAACCATATAATCAGAGACGAAAACCACAGCGATAACAATCGCGGAGATGATCTAGGTAATTTACATAATTTAATGAAAAATATCTAAAAGAGGCCAATGGCATGTGTTTGAATAACGTAGACAAATATAACTATGTCAACATACCACATAAATTCTTGACTTGTTAAAATTATTCCTGGCTGGAGAGTATGTGGCATAATTACCAAATTGCAATTAAGACCAATTTCTAATATAGTATATCGAAAACATTTAGGTTTATATAGGCACATCACGTAAATCTATAGTAATTGGTCAATTTACCTATCATGTGAGTTTTGAACATTGGTTGAGTCTTGCGTTGGGATTGGTTGAGTATTGCGTGGGATTTGGATCGAAGGTCCAATCACAAAGCGCGTAATGCATTCTCAAACAATTAATCTGTATGTGCTCTGGAGCCTCCTTTTTTTCTATAAATTGGTGTAACAAATTATTAACGAGCGGAGGGGTGAGAGTTCTTCGTCAAGGCGAGTTATATTGATTTCCTGCTGTTTCATCAGAGGAAAATTAACATAACGGAGTACTTGTAACCAACGACGACCCAAGTTGAATTATCCAAACAATAGATGAATAGAATGTGTAATATTTCTTGCTTGATCCACTGTACCACTTTACGAAGGAATAAAGTCCCACTGTTATTTCAAAGTTAGTTTCTTTTGTTATTTCCACGAATGAACACGCAACATATATTGTATAATGGTATGCATGATTCTTTAGTAAAAACCAAGGGAAAATTTAAACTAACGTAGCGAGTTCACGACTGTTCTCTTATCTCCAGACTATGGAGATTGTCCTTAACGGTGTATCAATTTTAGAGAAGCGTTCATTCTTAAGATTATATCCGTTGGTCTAAATTGTCATTTGGTAACTATGATACATCCTCCACAGGATGTAGAATAAATGAAGAATTTCTGTTGGATGTTATGTGACAGTGGTGGTAGAAGCTCCCCAGGTTCTGCTTCTGAGCCATGTGGCCCCACTTATAGAATTTACATAAACTACCTACTGTTGTTGAGTTTAGCAAGACTTTTACGTTTGATCTGGAAGAAGCACAAACCCTGGCTCTGAACACTTACTGAAGGCTGCTTTGTCCATAAAAAAGAAAATGGTTGAATTTGACCAGTTTCAAGAGATCTCTCTATTAGAAATTGAGGGAAAGATCATTTGGATCATCAACTGCTAAAAAGTTAACATATCTTCTAGCCAACGAGTGCATCGACACAAGTGTCCAGAAAGGATGAGTCCCAAGCTACTCTGGATGTCTTGGTACACATCAACGATCAGCTATGTCATTACAGAGGCAAGGAGGAACAACAACTCACTCTCCGTTGTATAGCTAGATTGTGTCAATGTGTACTCAGGTTCCCTACCGGCTCACTAAAGGGCATTGAAGTACAACCAAGTACCAACAGAAGTAAGAAAGAAAAAATGTGAGTCTAGTTAGGTATAAACTAAAACTCAAGTTTTTTCTTTCTTTATCATAAGGATAAATATGAATATCTATACTCTGCTATTTCCTTTATCAAGTCTATTGTAATAATTTTTCGTTTATACTTCTTGCACTAAAGAGAACAGTGATGTATAATTAATATAATTTACTTTAATTCAATTATTTCTATTCAACCATGAATTTGCATGATATTAATGTCACTAATCGAAACGATCATCTGCATGAATTAAAATTCTCTTAAATTCTAACATCTCTTCTCCATTTTTAACAAATTTGTTGAGTTTCATGGGATTCCTTTCCATAAATTCACACAACATACCATATACAAGTATTATTTTCATATTCGCAAACTTACGCCAGTAAGCTACCAGCAAAATATGAAGAATCTATAATAGAAATCATTTTTTTTTTTTTTGGAATCCTCCAAATTAAAGGACGAAATATAATTCAACCTTTTTACACACACACACGCACACATACATCAACATGTATTTCTAATCGGTATATCTTTACTCCCTCTGAAGAGATTCATCTTATAATGATTTTAATTTTATAAATTAATTATCTAAAGATTACTGAATCGAAACAGCTGTCAGGAATGTTGTCGCATTTTATAATTAATAAATAATAGTTTATTAATTACCTCTCCATTTTCTCCTTATTCTTGATATATATATATATATATATATATACAATTAAACCTTGGGAGAGGCATTATGCCGGTAATAAACACACGCACTGGTTCAGTCCTTTATTAATTTATATAGTTTATAAATGGAAGTGGAGAGACAAGTTACTGAAGAGATTGCAAAAGTGCAATGAAATAATTTAACAAAAAACTATATAAATTAATAAAGGACTGAACCAGTGCGTGTGTTTATTACCGGCATAACGCCTCTCCCAAGGTTTAATTGTATTTCTTTCAACACACGTATCCACATCAAGAATCTTGCACACGAAATACACATACGAAATATATATATATATATATATATATATATATATATACATATATATATATATATATATATATATATATATATATATATATATATATATATATATATATATATATATATATATATCCGAGTTTCATTAAGGTCTGATAGGACAGTTGCAGATCTGCAAAAGATAATTGCAGAGAAAGTGGCTTCTATGTGTAACGTCTAATGGAAAAGCAAATTGAAAATTTACATTTATGTTTCTGACGAAAGTGTATATTGCCGTTAATAATAACACCACAGAGTTGTCGAGCATTTAGTGTTTGAAAGATAAGCAGCTAACTATGACATCAGATAGAGACATTTAAACAAATATAAACCTTATTTCAATGGCAGCAGATGTGGACTATTTAAAGGTAATAAGATGGATATTTAACAGCTCCCGTACATCGAAAATGTACCTGTAATTAGGTGCAAGCAAGTGGTAATTTGGTACATTTTGCTTGCATGATCAAGACCTGTTCTTTCAGGATTGAGATGTGGTTAAACAACTTTTAACAGTGCTCCAATATAATGAGGTAATTTGAACTCGGCACATACAGAGATGTCACTAAATATTGGTTTCAAATTTTGACACAAGGCAAGCAATTTCGGGGGAGAAAGTAAATTGATTACATCGATTCCAATGCTCAATTAGTACTTATTTTATGGGGCGCAGAACGATGAAAGGTGAACTCGACGTCGGCGGAATTTGAACTCGGAACATAAAGATGAACAAAATGTTGCTAAGTATTTTGTCCGACCTGCTGTCTGTTCTCTTAGCTCGCTGCCTTCATGTCACTAAACATTGATTTCAAACTTTGGCACAAGGCCAGCAATTTCGGGAGAGGGGTTAAGTCGATGACATCGATTCCAGCGATCAACTGGTACTTATTTTATCGACCTCGAAAGGATGAAAGACAAAGTCGACCTCGGCGCCATTTGAACTCAGAACGTAAGGACGGATGAAATACCGCTAAGCATTTTGCTCAGCGTGCTAACGATCCTGCCAGGTCGTCATTAAATATTGAAATGCGTTTAGTGCAGCGTTTATTTCATGTCTTCGCTACTCCACAGACAATTAATTTAATGATAACGAATGAAAGTGTAAATTTCCAGTGAAAAATCTTTCAAGTTTATAATCAAGCATTATTGCACTTTAGGGACATGTAAAGCTTGATCTTAAGAACAGTATCTAACAATGACATCAAAATAGCTATTAGATCAAAAGAAACAGTGATATATATACATACATACATACATGCATGCATGCATGTATACATACACACACACTTATACATATAAAGGGAAAAAAGAAATACACACAAAGACACGCATGTGTGTTTGTGTATGTATACACACCCGTCTTCGTCTTTTGTTTTTTTGTAAATTCTCTCTCTCTCTCTCACTCTCTCTCTCTCTCTCTCTCTCTCTCTCTCTCTCTCTCTCTCTCTCTATATATATATATATATATATATATATATATATATATATATATATATATATATATCAAGGGAGAGAGCGAAAGAGATATACGCACATATTCAAACATGATATGATACTCTTTGTGAACCTTCCTTTCATCGTCTGCAATACAAATTCTTTTGTGATTATTTCTATCTCTTCAGATTTATCTGTCACTATTTTTATTATCTTACTCTTTCTTCTTTTAGTCTCGCCGTCTTTATCTTTTTTCCTTTCATCGTACAGTCTATTGTTGCATTTGAGAGCTTTAATTGCCACGTTACTTAGTGTTACTCAAGTCGGTTGTGTGTTGGACTAAACCGAATAAAAGGGTCGGGATTTCATTTCCTCTTATCGGCTTTGGTCAATATTCGTGAACAAAGAAACGTAACATCTGCTAGTTAATAACGCTTAAAATACCTATTACGTATACAGATATTAAAGTTACTAAATTTAAGTCTCAATATTTTCATTGATTAAGGTAGAACCGTCAGCCCGCCGGGCAAAATACTAGCCGGCTTTTCGTCTGTCTTTATGTTCTGAGTTCAAATTCCGCCGAGTTTGACTTTGTCTTTCACCCTTTCGGAGTCTCTAACATAAGTATCAGCTGAGCGCTGGGAAGTAAGTGTTGTAGAAATGATTTACACTGTCATTATGTCTGAGATGTTTTCGTCGTGGTTGTTTAGGATTAAATACCCGGATATCGGCTCCACAAGCCTTTTCGTTCCAGCAGGTCACATGACCTTGTGATTAGCTGAACTTGTTCGTATTGGTCGGTTTCCAGCCGTCCAATCGTGTTGGCTCAACAGTTCGTTTTTCCTTACGCAGGAAAACTCTAGGAACCTACTGATCTCTATAAGAATGTCAGTTCTCGACTGCTCTAGGTCTTTGGTACACGTCACTAACCACACGCAACTCGTCTTTGAAAACGATGTATCTGACACCAGCCAGCCATCGCTTTCATCTACACCAGACGCCTGCCTACATCGTTGCTGCTGAACACACCACACGATCAACAGACCAACGGCTGTCTCAGCACACCACCAAACAGTACCTACAAGATCAACAGTCCAGCCTGACCACGAAGTCTCTCACACATCTTTGGTGTAACCTGTTGTTATTTTATTTCATGTATGACAATCATTGAATTTTATAACGGAAAATAAATCGTCGCTTACCAGTTCATTTCATCTCAAGTCGTATATCATTTTTACAATTCCCTTATTTACCATCTTCGTTGTAGGTCGATGTAATTAATTTATCCCCTTCCACGGACTTTCTGGTCTTGTGCCCAAATTTGAAAACAATATTTTTATTGATGTCTTAAAGGTTTAGAAAAAGGCGCAGAAGTAATTCCCCGGCCGTCCCGCCACCATCTATGTTGTAACCCGAGGCCAGAATTTTCAGCTTTTTGCGTCACCATCGTCGTTCTAATTGTTTAACCCCAGGTCAAACTTGATTGAACACACCTATTATCAAAGTTGTTCCAGCACAACTCAGATATGACGCCTTGGGCAAGTATTTTTTTTTATAGCCTCGGATCGATCCGTTACATTATGAGTGAAATTAGGTGGGGAAAAAACTATAAAGAAGCCTTTCAGATGAATTGTACACGTGATTCTAAAGGTACAACCTTATCATACAATGTGTAACGCTGCTTCGGCATGAGAGTTACGTTAACGGTACAGTTGTGGGTGGGAATGCTTATCTAACATATACGTTAATTCAGAAGCAAGGAATTCATTTAATCGAAATGCTGAATCCTCTGTTATTATCGTTATTACCATTAATACGTTTATCCTACGCGATACCGCACCGGACGAAATGCATAGCGGGATTTCATCTGGCTTTACATTCTGAGTTTAAATGTTTCCTTTCGGGGCCGATAAAATAAATACCAGTTAAGCACTGGGATCGATGTAATCGACTTAGCCTTTCCCCCGAAATTGCTTGTACCAAAATCTGAGACCATTATAATTATTATAGATAAGGCGGCGAACTGGCAGACTCGTAAGCATGCCGAGCAAAATGCGTTGCAGTATTTCGCCTGTCTTTACGTTCTGAGATCAAATTTCGCCGAAGTCGACTTTCGGGATTGATAAAATAAGTACCAATTGAGCACTGAGGTCGCTGTAATCGACTGTCCCCCACCACCAAAAATTTTAGGCCTCGTGTGTATGGTAGAAAGAATTGGCACTCCGTCGGTTACGGCGACAAAGGTTCCAGTTGATCCGATTAACAGAACAGCCTGCTTATGAAATTAACGTGCAAGTGGCTGAGTACTCCACTGATACCTGTACCCCTTGACGTTGTTCTCAATGATATTAAGGGACACAACGCGCCGCTGAGAATCGAACTCACGATCGGGAGTCGAATACTGTAACCATTAAGCCACGCGCCTTCACACTAGAAAGAATTATTATTAGAGATTCTACATGTGTTATGGTTATTATCTTAATAACTAATCATTATCACCGCCTTCGCTGTACTGGTCCTTACTCCACCTCACATCTGCATTTACAGCGTATACGAGGGAGTACCGAAAGAAACCGGAATTTTGCAATATTTTATTCACTTAGTTTTACGTATTTATACTTTTACTGCCTTCACGGTATTCTCCATTTGAAGCAATGCATCGGTCCAGATGCGTTTTCTACTGTTCGAAGCAGTCCTGGAACTCTTGCGAAGTGATGCCGTCGTTTTTTACTTCACCACTTCCACATCTGTAAACGTTTTCCTTTAAGGACATTTTTTTGCAAGGAGCAAGATCGGATAAATAGGGAGGATGATCAAGCAGGGTCATGCTATTTTGGGTCGAAAACTGTCTCACACTCGAGGCGGTGTGCACAGGCGCATTGTCATGATGAAACCACCACTCTCCACTTTGTCACGGGTCAGGGCATTTTCGTCTTACCGCTTCAGAACTGCCTAGTAAAATGTCTAGTTAACAGTTTGACCAGGAGGAACAAATTCTGTGTGGACAATTGAAACAAATCAGCATCGTTTTAATATGGAACTTCACTTGACATGCTTTTGAGGTGCGTAGTGACATCGAATGCTTCCGTAGCACCAGCTTTCGTCACCAGTGGTCAACTTCCAACTGTTCTTACGACATTTAGTTGTGACTGCTTTTGATCTTCCGTGAGCAAGTGACGCACAAATTTTGCTGCAAGTCTTTTCATTCGCAATTCCTCGACAACTTTAACATGGAATAACTTGCGATGTACATTTTTTTGTTAAGAAGACTAAGAGTAAAAGATGTTTTATATGACACATTCTCAGTCATATCAACAAGTTAGTGAATTATTGACAACGGTCCTCCAAGATCAGTTCATGAATTTTCGTGATGTTTTCATTCGTTCGGGAGATCGACGATTGCCCTGAACGAGGTTGGTCTTGAAGCGGCAAGTGATCATTCCTATATGTAAGTATGTGTATGTATGATGTATGCATGAATGATGTATGTGTGTATGTATGTGTAAATATTTAGTAGTTTGTGGAATTGCAAATTTAGCAATCACACAATATGTAGTAAGGTCACCAGTGGGGGTAACAAATTTAGTGGATTGGTTGTTACCAATTTAACGAATACCTCTATAACATGTGTGTGAAAACAATCCAGAAGGCAAGATGGTTCAAAGTTGTAACGTGTTCAAATGTGTCAATGTCACAATATTACATGGAATGAAGTGTATGTAGAAATAAAATGCCAGAAGGCATGTTGTTAATAATATATAGAGATTTATTCTTTTCGTGTAACACACAGGTGTTGAAGTAAAAAGAATTCCGGATCCCCTTTAAACGGCAGATCGAGAAATTAATTTTCTGTAACTAAACACTTTTAAACTTCGGACACTGGTAGAATGTGTCATATAGAACATCTTTTACTCTTAGTGTTGTTGAGAAAAGTTTCTATTTTCAAAGTTATTTCGTGTTAAAGTTGTCGTATTTCGGTAATTTCAACCAATCAATGACATGTATTCAGCTGAATAAAATTACTGCTGTTGTTTGTCAACAACAACTTCCAGCAGTGTATATTTCGTATGTCACTGTTATTTATGACATATTTCATCTCAGTTACGTTTGTATGAATAAACGAGTGTACCTGAAACATGTTTACTTCATGGCACCACGATAATCGTTCGTGCATTTCTACTGCTTTTAGATGTGTTTCCTGTTTTTCAGCTACTATGGATCTTTTTTAAAACGGGGGCCACATTTTTCATTAATGTTTTACGTAGTGTTTTTGGTACCGAAAGACTTTCAAACTTCGTATACTTATCTATTTTGTGTTATAGAACAGAAAAATATCTTTGTATTCGAATTTATTTCATGTAAAAAATTGTCTTATTTCGATAATTTCAACCAATCACTGACAAGTATTCAGTTGTTTACATTTACTCCTTTGGCTCATTAAGCGATGTAAAGCGTATTTAATCTCCATACCTTCGTTTTATTTGCTTTTTTCATTTTAAATTTGCTTTAACCCTAACCCTAACTCTAACCCTAACCCTAACCCTAGGGTTAGGGTTAGGGTTAGGGTTAGGATTAGGGTTAAAGCAAATTTAAAATGAAAAAAGCAAATAAAACGAAGAATCGTTTGTTTATGTAGTCGGCACTTAATGTATATCGGCTGAATGGACGTCAGTGATTGGTTGAAATTACAGAAATACGACAACTTTAACATGGAATAATTTATGGATTTCTTTTCTTTTAAAGAAGACTAAGAGAAAAAGATGTTTTATATGACACATTCTACCAGTGTTCCAAGTTTCAAAGTGTTTCGTTAATGAAAAATGTGGCCCCCGTTTTAAAAAAGATCCGCTACTATTTTCGAAAATACTTTTTACTCCCTCCCGTCCAATTTCTTAATTTTTCACTTTTTTCCGTAACTTTAACCCTAAAACCCCAGCTCTAACCCTAAAACCTTAACCCTAACCCTAACCCTAACTCTAAAACCCTAACCCTAAAGCTAAAACCAGTGCAAACGCACGAACGATGTCATAAATAGCAGTGACAAACGAAATATACACCGCCGATAGTTGTTGTTGACAAACAACGGCAGTAATTTTATTCAGCTGAATGCACGTCATTGGTTGGTTGAAATTACCGAAATACGACAACTTTAACACGAAATAACTTTGAAAATAGAAACTTTACTCAACAACACTAAGAGTAAAAGATGTTTTATGACACATTCTACCAGTGCCCGAAGTTTGAAAGTGTTTAGTCGTATATATATATATATATATATATATATATATATATATACAAAAACTCACCTCTGAGGTTTTTGCTAAGACTGTTAACAGATACTATATATATTTTATAAAATTTTGTTTTATAAAAATATATATTTAATATATATATATATATATATATATATATATGTGTGTGTGTGTGTGTGTGTGTGTGTGTGTGTGTGTGTGTGTGCGCGCGCGTGTGTTTATATGTTTGTGTGTCTGTGTTCCCCCAACATCGCTTGACAACCGATGCTGGTGTGTTTACGTCTCCGTAACCTAGCGGTTCGGCAAAATAGGCCGATAGAATAAGTACTAAGCTTACAAAGAATAAGTCCTGGGGTCGATTTACTCGATTAAAGGCGGTGCTCCAACATGGCCGCAGTCAAATGACTGAAACAAGTAAAAGAATTGGCGTAGACATGACAGTGTGGTTAAGAAATTCGCTTTGCAACCACGCCGTTTCTGTTCAGTTCCATTGCGTGGACTCCTTGAATAAGTGTCTTCCACTCTATCTATCTCTCCTTTTCTCTTTCTCTGTATATGAATATATATACAGATCACACATCAGAAAAAAAAAAAAACAAACATAAAATTCCACTGTGTAAGTATCTGGAAATATGTGGAAATAGCTGATTCAAGAATTTCCCTTCTACGGATGCACAAAAGGCAATGGAATTATATTTCATCAAAAGATTCTTACCTAAACAAAAACACATTAAAAAGAAAAAAAAGCATGAGCATTTGACAAATCCTTACTAAAAAGTTCTCATTACTGTTACTAAAATAATTGGGAAAATTTGCTTAAACAACCAATACACACAACACACACACACGCATACGCATGCACACACTCGCTTTCACATATACACACTTAAACACGCGCACACACATTTAATGACTTTCCAAAACAATTTTGATAAGGTCTGTTTTCTACGGCTGGATAACATGGCAACTGCCCCCTCCCCCACACACACAAAAAAAAGAAAGACAAAACTACATTGACTAAAAGAAAAGTGATCCCTCGAACTGCCATCAATTTCAACCATCTCAGAAAATACCCGTATCTCTTTCTTCCTTCTAATCGAGCCTCTAAAAATTCGCCCCCCCCCCCCACCTAGAAGACAGATTTTGGATCTATTTCAAAACGGGGGCACCAGTATTTTCTTAACGAAACACTAACGAAACACTTTGAAACTTGGGACACTGGTAGAATGTGTCATATAAAACATCTTTTACTCTTAGTCTTCTTAACAAAAAAATGTACATCGCAAGTTATTCCATGTTAAAGTTGTCGTATTTCTGTAATTTCAACCAATCACTGACGTCTATTCAGCTGAATAGAATTACTGCTGGGCGGTCATAAAAATGTTATTCCCTGTGACATATTTCATCCGGTTTAATCGTAATTTATACGCATATATTGTTTATATAATAAACTAGCAGAAACACCCGGCGTTGCCCGGATTAAAGAGAATAATGAAATCTAAAAACGCCGTCTAGACTACGCAACCCTCAACTGTTAGTAGCTACGATACCATATTTCTACATTAATAACTCTCCAATCCATGCCAGCATGGAACATAGATATTAAGTGGAATGCTAGAAGAAAGTTTTCAACTCATATGTATATAAAGTAAATACACGTAATTCAGAAACACGTTTTTGTGTATCTTATTTCGTAACCAAACAAACAGGTACAGATTATAAATAATGAAAGGCCAATTTTGGTGATTCATTTGACAGAGGT